>NW_028258253.1:0-127220 GCF_053883595.1 Heterocephalus glaber
TGCATGTATATATACTATGTTATATATGTACATGCATATATACATTTGGATACAAGGTCTCTCTCTCTCTCTCTTCTCTCTCTCTCTCTCTCTCTTCTCTCTTTCTCTCTCTCTCTCTCCATATACACATAGGCTGGGGCTGGAGCTCGGTGCAGAGACCCTGGTTACATTCCAAATATTGAAAAAACAATTATTTCAAAGTGAGGTACTGGGACCAGTAGCTTCAGCATCACGTAGGAACTTGATAAAACTGCACGTTCTCCTACCTACCAAGGCTATTTTGTTTTTGCTTTGTTGTTTCTTTCTTTTGGTGGCACTGGGAAAGGAACCCAGGACCTCACATTTTGCTAGGTCAGAACTGTACCACTGAGCTACACCTCTAGGTCTACTTGGTTTTACCGTATTCAAAGCTCTGAAGGGGGCCAGGGATCTACCTCAGTGGTTCGGCTGCTTACCTCACAAGCAGAAGGTCCTGAGTTCCATTGCCAGTACCAAAACAAACAAGCACACAACAACAACAAACTGGGAAGGTGGGTCCCACCAATCTACAATGTTTCGCAGGCACCTCAAGTGATTCTGACTTTGAGAACTTGACTAAGCTTCCCCCTGCCCGCTCCAAGGAGCTTAGGATTCCTATGGCAGGACTGTTCTTACATACATACCTACATACAAACCTACCTGTGTGCCCTAGGTAAAACTGCAGGAAAACCAGGAATTGATCTCCCAGCCTAAGCCTCTCCTCTCACTCTATACCATGTCCAACACCATCTCTAGCCTGCATCCAAGACACCCAAAACTCAAGGTCACGAAAAAACCCAGGATTCTCCAGGACTGGGGATTTAGCTCAGTGGCTCCGTCGCTTGCCTTGCAAGCTCAAGGCCCCGAGTTCGATCGCCGGTACCAAATACAAACCAACCAAACCAACCAACAAAAACACCCCAGGACTCTCTACTTCCCTCAAGCTGGTTCTCCTCCAATGGGCTTTACGGTCACGATTCTGAAGGACATTCTCTGGAGTTATACACATGGACCCCAGGGAGAGATACCACGGCAGGACCTTGAGTCAGATTTGACGGAGCAAGGATGAAACACAACCAACTCGGGCCAGGGAATTAGCTCAGTGGTGCAGCTGCCTCCCTCCCAAGCGCAAGGTCCTGAGTTCAATCCCCGCTACTGGAGGGCAAGAAAAACATGTGAGCCCAACAAAATGAATTCCAACACCTTGCCTGTTTCAGGGGGAGGATCAGCTGGTTAAACAAATGATTCAAGTTTTTGATTTTCGGGAGGCTAGAGCTTGAACAAAGTACATTTAAATGAAGGAGAAAGATAAATAGTAAGAACAGAAATGACTGATGTAGAAGGATAAAAATCAGCAGCACTCACCAACAACTCCCAAAGCTGGTTCTTCCAAAACATTAATAAAATAAGCCATCACTAAGCACGTCTGGCCAATAAAACACTAGTGTTGAAAAAGGTAACATCACAGATGTATGAGTTTCTTTTCCTCCAACGAACTATACAGAGCACTGTGCTACCCTAGGTTAAAATTCAATGACATGAATGGCTTTCTAGGACAACCAAAAGTACCAAACTGACTTTGAAGAGATAGAAAATCTGAAAATCATCAATGGTCATGGAAAAAAGCTACACGGCACTTAACTTTCCACAAACAGCAGCAGGGCAGGGGGTGCAACTCAGTGCTAGAAAACTTGCCTAACTTGGCCTAGGCTCTGGACTCAATCCTCGGCACTGCAAGACAGAAACGAGACAAAACACCAGCAGTCTGCACTCAGGTTCTGCCAAACTTCCAGAAGCACATTCTTCTTCTGTTCCACAGTGCAGAAAACGATGACAAGTTTCCCGATTTAATCACCAAGGAGAGCATAATTCTAATTAGGAGCTCACAAAAAAGACGGGAGGAAAAAGAACTGTACAATCTCATTTACAAATATGGACACCAATGCTCTAAACAATCAGGTAGCACACGGAAACTATCAAACTAACCCAAAGTGCCTTTGGAAGTGTCCCGGGATATCAGAGAAAAAAAAAAAAAATCTAGCAACGCAGTCGCGGCGGCGGCGGAAGCCCGAGTGACCCCCCACCCCGCCCCCGGCCCCGGTCACCCCCGGCCCCGGCCCCGGCCACAGGCCCCGGCAGGCGCCTGGCCCCGGGTCTCGGGCTCCTGCGCCACCCCCGCCCGGGGGGCCCGAGAGGAGGGGGCGGCCGCCTGCCCAGGCCACCTGCAGCACAGACCGCTCGGCTCGCAGGCCGGGCCAGGCCGGGTAGGATATCTCTCCCGCCCAACGGGGACAGGACCCGGGCCGCTATGGAGCAGCTGGGCAACAGCGGGGGCGACCCGCCTCCCCGCACCGGGACTCCCGCGCTCGCACCACCGACCTAGGAGATGACACCGCTGAGGCACAGAGAAGCAAGCTGGCGCCCCGTGCGGCTCCTACTCACCCGCCAGGCTCAGCTCCCCCTCCGTTTCCGCCCACGCAGCTGCCCGCAGCCAGCGCGGCTCTCAGCTCGGAGACGCTGGGCAAAAGGTCCCGTGCTCCCACGGACAGACGGCTCCCCGCTAACGCGGTCAGGGCGCACGCAGGCGCGGGGGGGGGCGGGGGGGGCGGGAGTCCAGGAGAGGAGCCCTGGGAGTTGTGGTCCAGGAGTCTGCATCTTTGCTGGGCGCCACCTCCATGGGCCAGCTGCAGGTGCTCCGGCCTTTCTCGCTGCCTCCTCTGTCTCCTCAAGGACTCGTCTTCCACTCCTGGATGATGGAGGAGTGTTTCCACGAAAGACCTGGACAGCCTCTCCCCTTCTTGGCATTGCACACCAGCGTTCTTCAAGGGTGGAAACGGTGGGTCACTCCTGTCATCTCAGTGCTTGGGGAAGCTGAGGCAGGAGGATCTCAACTTCAGCTCAGCTGGGGCAACTCAGTGACTGCGGAACACCCCGGCTTGCGATACATCTGCATATATATGCATGTATATATACTATGTATATATATGTACATGCATATATACATTTGGATACAAGGTCTCTCTCTCTCTCTCTCTCTCTCTCTCTCTCTCTTTCTCTCTCTCTCTCTCCATATACACATAGGCTGGGGCTGGAGCTCGGTGCAGAGACCCTGGGTTACATTCCAAATATTGAAAAACAATTATTTCAAAGTGAGGTACTGGGACCAGTAGCTTCAGCATCACGTAGGAACTTGATAAAACTGCACGTTCTCCTACCTACCAAGGCTATTTTGTTTTTGCTTTGTTGTTTCTTTCTTTTGGTGGCACTGGGAAAGGAACCCAGGACCTCACATTTGCTAGGTCAGAACTGTACCACTGAGCTACACCTCTAGGTCTACTTGGTTTTACCGTATTCAAAGCTCTGAAGGGGGCCAGGGATCTACCTCAGTGGTTCGGCTGCTTACCTCACAAGCAGAAGGTCCTGAGTTCCATTGCCAGTACCAAAACAAACAAGCACACAACAACAACAAACTGGGAAGGTGGGTCCCACCAATCTACAATGTTTCGCAGGCACCTCAAGTGATTCTGACTTTGAGAACTTGACTAAGCTTCCCCCTGCCCGCTCCAAGGAGCTTAGGATTCCTATGGCAGGACTGTTCTTACATACATACCTACATACAAACCTACCTGTGTGCCCCTAGGTAAACTGCAGGAAAACCAGGAATTGATCTCCCAGCCTAAGCCTCTCCTCTCACTCTATACCATGTCCAACACCATCTCTAGCCTGCATCCAAGACACCCAAAACTCAAGGTCACGAAAAAACCCAGGATTCTCCAGGACTGGGGATTTAGCTCAGTGGCTCCGTCGCTTGCCTTGCAAGCTCAAGGCCCCGAGTTCGATCGCCGGTACCAAATACAAACCAACCAACCAACCAACAAAACACCCCAGGACTCTCTACTTCCCTCAAGCTGGTTCTCCTCCAATGGGCTTTACGGTCACGATTCTGAAGGACATTCTCTGGAGTTATACACATGGACCCCAGGGAGAGATACCACGGCAGGACCTTGAGTCAGATTTGACGGAGCAAGGATGAAACACAACCAACTCGGGCCAGGGAATTAGCTCAGTGGTGCAGCTGCCTCCCTCCCAAGCGCAAGGTCCTGAGTTCAATCCCCGCTACTGGAGGGCAAAAAAACATGTGAGCCCAACAAAATGAATTCCAACACCTTGCCTGTTTCAGGGGGAGGATCAGCTGGTTAAACAAATGATTCAAGTTTTTGATTTTCGGGAGGCTAGAGCTTGAACAAAGTACATTTAAATGAAGGAGAAAGATAAATAGTAAGAACAGAAATGACTGATGTAGAAGGATAAAAATCAGCAGCACTCACCAACAACTCCCAAAGCTGGTTCTTCCAAAACATTAATAAAATAAGCCATCACTAAGCACGTCTGGCCAATAAACACTAGTGTTGAAAAAGGTAACATCACAGATGTATGAGTTTCTTTTCCTCCAACGAACTATACAGAGCACTGTGCTACCCTAGGTTAAAATTCAATGACATGAATGGCTTTCTAGGACAACCAAAAGTACCAAACTGACTTTGAAGAGATAGAAAATCTGAAAATCATCAATGGTCATGGAAAAAAGCTACACGGCACTTAACTTTCCACAAACAGCAGCAGGGCAGGGGGTGCAACTCAGTGCTAGAAAACTTGCCTAACTTGGCCTAGGCTCTGGACTCAATCCTCGGCACTGCAAGACAGAAACGAGACAAAACACCAGCAGTCTGCACTCAGGTTCTGCCAAACTTCCAGAAGCACATTCTTCTTCTGTTCCACAGTGCAGAAAACGATGACAAGTTTCCCGATTTAATCACCAAGGAGAGCATAATTCTAATTAGGAGCTCACAAAAAAGACGGGAGGAAAAAGAACTGTACAATCTCATTTACAAATATGGACACCAATGCTCTAAACAATCAGGTAGCACACGGAAACTATCAAACTAACCCAAAGTGCCTTTGGAAGTGTCCCGGGATAGCAGAGAAAAAAAAAAAAAAAAATCTAGCAACGCAGTCGCGGCGGCGGCGGAAGCCCGAGTGACCCCCCCACCCCGCCCCCGGCCCCGGTCACCCCCGGCCCCGGCCCCGGCCACAGGCCCCGGCAGGCGCCTGGCCCCGGGTCTCGGGCTCCTGCGCCACCCCCGCCCGCGGGGGCCCGAGAGGAGGGGGCGGCCGCCTGCCCAGGCCACCTGCAGCACAGACCGCTCGGCTCGCAGGCCGGGCCAGGCCGGGTAGGATATCTCTCCCGCCCAACGGGGACAGGACCCGGGCCGCTATGGAGCAGCTGGGCAACAGCGGGGGCGACCCGCCTCCCCGCACCGGGACTCCCGCGCTCGCACCACCGACCTAGGAGATGACACCGCTGAGGCACAGAGAAGCAAGCTGGCGCCCCGTGCGGCTCCTACTCACCCGCCAGGCTCAGCTCCCCCTCCGTTTCCGCCCACGTCGCAGCTGCCCGCAGCCAGCGCGGCTCTCAGCTCGGAGACGCTGGGCAAAAGGTCCCGTGCTCCCACGGACAGACGGCTCCCCGCTAACGCGGTCAGGGCGCACGCAGGCGCGGGGGGGGGGCGGGGGGGGCGGGAGTCCAGGAGAGGAGCCCTGGGAGTTGTGGTCCAGGAGTCTGCATCTTTGCTGGGCGCCACCTCCATGGGCCAGCTGCAGGTGCTCCGGCCTTTCTCGCTGCCTCCTCTGTCTCCTCAAGGACTCGTCTTCCACTCCTGGATGATGGAGGAGTGTTTCCACGAAAGACCTGGACAGCCTCTCCCCTTCTTGGCATTGCACACCAGCGTTCTTCAAGGGTGGAAACGGTGGGTCACTCCTGTCATCTCAGTGCTTGGGGAAGCTGAGGCAGGAGGATCTCAACTTCAGCTCAGCTGGGGCAACTCAGTGACTGCGGAACACCCCGGCTTGCGATACATCTGCATATATATGCATGTATATATACTATGTATATATATGTACATGCATATATACATTTGGATACAAGGTCTCTCTCTCTCTCTCTCTCTCTCTCTCTCTCTCTCTCTCTCTCTCTCTCTCTCTCTCTCTCTCTCATATACACATAGGCTGGGGCTGGAGCTCGGTGCAGAGACCCTGGGTTACATTCCAAATATTGAAAAACAATTATTTCAAAGTGAGGTACTGGGACCAGTAGCTTCAGCATCACGTAGGAACTTGATAAAACTGCACGTTCTCCTACCTACCAAGGCTATTTTGTTTTTGCTTTGTTGTTTCTTTCTTTTGGTGGCACTGGGAAAGGAACCCAGGACCTCACATTTGCTAGGTCAGAACTGTACCACTGAGCTACACCTCTAGGTCTACTTGGTTTTACCGTATTCAAAGCTCTGAAGGGGGCCAGGGATCTACCTCAGTGGTTCGGCTGCTTACCTCACAAGCAGAAGGTCCTGAGTTCCATTGCCAGTACCAAAACAAACAAGCACACAACAACAACAAACTGGGAAGGTGGGTCCCACCAATCTACAATGTTTCGCAGGCACCTCAAGTGATTCTGACTTTGAGAACTTGACTAAGCTTCCCCCTGCCCGCTCCAAGGAGCTTAGGATTCCTATGGCAGGACTGTTCTTACATACATACCTACATACAAACCTACCTGTGTGCCCCTAGGTAAACTGCAGGAAAACCAGGAATTGATCTCCCAGCCTAAGCCTCTCCTCTCACTCTATACCATGTCCAACACCATCTCTAGCCTGCATCCAAGACACCCAAAACTCAAGGTCACGAAAAAACCCAGGATTCTCCAGGACTGGGGATTTAGCTCAGTGGCTCCGTCGCTTGCCTTGCAAGCTCAAGGCCCCGAGTTCGATCGCCGGTACCAAATACAAACCAACCAACCAACCAACAAAACACCCCAGGACTCTCTACTTCCCTCAAGCTGGTTCTCCTCCAATGGGCTTTACGGTCACGATTCTGAAGGACATTCTCTGGAGTTATACACATGGACCCCAGGGAGAGATACCACGGCAGGACCTTGAGTCAGATTTGACGGAGCAAGGATGAAACACAACCAACTCGGGCCAGGGAATTAGCTCAGTGGTGCAGCTGCCTCCCTCCCAAGCGCAAGGTCCTGAGTTCAATCCCCGCTACTGGAGGGCAAAAAACATGTGAGCCCAACAAAATGAATTCCAACACCTTGCCTGTTTCAGGGGGAGGATCAGCTGGTTAAACAAATGATTCAAGTTTTTGATTTTCGGGAGGCTAGAGCTTGAACAAAGTACATTTAAATGAAGGAGAAAGATAAATAGTAAGAACAGAAATGACTGATGTAGAAGGATAAAAATCAGCAGCACTCACCAACAACTCCCAAAGCTGGTTCTTCCAAAACATTAATAAAATAAGCCATCACTAAGCACGTCTGGCCAATAAACACTAGTGTTGAAAAAGGTAACATCACAGATGTATGAGTTTCTTTTCCTCCAACGAACTATACAGAGCACTGTGCTACCCTAGGTTAAAATTCAATGACATGAATGGCTTTCTAGGACAACCAAAAGTACCAAACTGACTTTGAAGAGATAGAAAATCTGAAAATCATCAATGGTCATGGAAAAAAGCTACACGGCACTTAACTTTCCACAAACAGCAGCAGGGCAGGGGGTGCAACTCAGTGCTAGAAAACTTGCCTAACTTGGCCTAGGCTCTGGACTCAATCCTCGGCACTGCAAGACAGAAACGAGACAAAACACCAGCAGTCTGCACTCAGGTTCTGCCAAACTTCCAGAAGCACATTCTTCTTCTGTTCCACAGTGCAGAAAACGATGACAAGTTTCCCGATTTAATCACCAAGGAGAGCATAATTCTAATTAGGAGCTCACAAAAAAGACGGGAGGAAAAAGAACTGTACAATCTCATTTACAAATATGGACACCAATGCTCTAAACAATCAGGTAGCACACGGAAACTATCAAACTAACCCAAAGTGCCTTTGGAAGTGTCCCGGGATAGCAGAGAAAAAAAAAAAAAAATCTAGCAACGCAGTCGCGGCGGCGGCGGAAGCCCGAGTGACCCCCCCACCCCGCCCCCGGCCCCGGTCACCCCCGGCCCCGGCCCCGGCCACAGGCCCCGGCAGGCGCCTGGCCCCGGGTCTCGGGCTCCTGCGCCACCCCCGCCCGCGGGGGCCCGAGAGGAGGGGGCGGCCGCCTGCCCAGGCCACCTGCAGCACAGACCGCTCGGCTCGCAGGCCGGGCCAGGCCGGGTAGGATATCTCTCCCGCCCAACGGGGACAGGACCCGGGCCGCTATGGAGCAGCTGGGCAACAGCGGGGGCGACCCGCCTCCCCGCACCGGGACTCCCGCGCTCGCACCACCGACCTAGGAGATGACACCGCTGAGGCACAGAGAAGCAAGCTGGCGCCCCGTGCGGCTCCTACTCACCCGCCAGGCTCAGCTCCCCCTCCGTTTCCGCCCACGTCGCAGCTGCCCGCAGCCAGCGCGGCTCTCAGCTCGGAGACGCTGGGCAAAAGGTCCCGTGCTCCCACGGACAGACGGCTCCCCGCTAACGCGGTCAGGGCGCACGCAGGCGCGGGGGGGGGGGGGGGGGGGGCGGGAGTCCAGGAGAGGAGCCCTGGGAGTTGTGGTCCAGGAGTCTGCATCTTTGCTGGGCGCCACCTCCATGGGCCAGCTGCAGGTGCTCCGGCCTTTCTCGCTGCCTCCTCTGTCTCCTCAAGGACTCGTCTTCCACTCCTGGATGATGGAGGAGTGTTTCCACGAAAGACCTGGACAGCCTCTCCCCTTCTTGGCATTGCACACCAGCGTTCTTCAAGGGTGGAAACGGTGGGTCACTCCTGTCATCTCAGTGCTTGGGGAAGCTGAGGCAGGAGGATCTCAACTTCAGCTCAGCTGGGGCAACTCAGTGACTGCGGAACACCCCGGCTTGCGATACATCTGCATATATATGCATGTATATATACTATGTATATATATGTACATGCATATATACATTTGGATACAAGGTCTCTCTCTCTCTCTCTCTCTCTCTCTCTCTCTCTCTCTCTCTCTCTCTCTCTCTCTCTCTCTCCATATACACATAGGCTGGGGCTGGAGCTCGGTGCAGAGACCCTGGGTTACATTCCAAATATTGAAAAACAATTATTTCAAAGTGAGGTACTGGGACCAGTAGCTTCAGCATCACGTAGGAACTTGATAAAACTGCACGTTCTCCTACCTACCAAGGCTATTTTGTTTTTGCTTTGTTGTTTCTTTCTTTTGGTGGCACTGGGAAAGGAACCCAGGACCTCACATTTGCTAGGTCAGAACTGTACCACTGAGCTACACCTCTAGGTCTACTTGGTTTTACCGTATTCAAAGCTCTGAAGGGGGCCAGGGATCTACCTCAGTGGTTCGGCTGCTTACCTCACAAGCAGAAGGTCCTGAGTTCCATTGCCAGTACCAAAACAAACAAGCACACAACAACAACAAACTGGGAAGGTGGGTCCCACCAATCTACAATGTTTCGCAGGCACCTCAAGTGATTCTGACTTTGAGAACTTGACTAAGCTTCCCCCTGCCCGCTCCAAGGAGCTTAGGATTCCTATGGCAGGACTGTTCTTACATACATACCTACATACAAACCTACCTGTGTGCCCCTAGGTAAACTGCAGGAAAACCAGGAATTGATCTCCCAGCCTAAGCCTCTCCTCTCACTCTATACCATGTCCAACACCATCTCTAGCCTGCATCCAAGACACCCAAAACTCAAGGTCACGAAAAAACCCAGGATTCTCCAGGACTGGGGATTTAGCTCAGTGGCTCCGTCGCTTGCCTTGCAAGCTCAAGGCCCCGAGTTCGATCGCCGGTACCAAATACAAACCAACCAACCAACCCAACAAAACACCCCAGGACTCTCTACTTCCCTCAAGCTGGTTCTCCTCCAATGGGCTTTACGGTCACGATTCTGAAGGACATTCTCTGGAGTTATACACATGGACCCCAGGGAGAGATACCACGGCAGGACCTTGAGTCAGATTTGACGGAGCAAGGATGAAACACAACCAACTCGGGCCAGGGAATTAGCTCAGTGGTGCAGCTGCCTCCCTCCCAAGCGCAAGGTCCTGAGTTCAATCCCCGCTACTGGAGGGCAAGAAAAACATGTGAGCCCAACAAAATGAATTCCAACACCTTGCCTGTTTCAGGGGGAGGATCAGCTGGTTAAACAAATGATTCAAGTTTTTGATTTTCGGGAGGCTAGAGCTTGAACAAAGTACATTTAAATGAAGCAGAAAGATAAATAGTAAGAACAGAAATGACTGATGTAGAAGGATAAAAATCAGCAGCACTCACCAACAACTCCCAAAGCTGGTTCTTCCAAAACATTAATAAAATAAGCCATCACTAAGCACGTCTGGCCAATAAACACTAGTGTTGAAAAAGGTAACATCACAGATGTATGAGTTTCTTTTCCTCCAACGAACTATACAGAGCACTGTGCTACCCTAGGTTAAAATTCAATGACATGAATGGCTTTCTAGGACAACCAAAAGTACCAAACTGACTTTGAAGAGATAGAAAATCTGAAAATCATCAATGGTCATGGAAAAAAGCTACACGGCACTTAACTTTCCACAAACAGCAGCAGGGCAGGGGGTGCAACTCAGTGCTAGAAAACTTGCCTAACTTGGCCTAGGCTCTGGACTCAATCCTCGGCACTGCAAGACAGAAACGAGACAAAACACCAGCAGTCTGCACTCAGGTTCTGCCAAACTTCCAGAAGCACATTCTTCTTCTGTTCCACAGTGCAGAAAACGATGACAAGTTTCCCGATTTAATCACCAAGGAGAGCATAATTCTAATTAGGAGCTCACAAAAAAGACGGGAGGAAAAAGAACTGTACAATCTCATTTACAAATATGGACACCAATGCTCTAAACAATCAGGTAGCACACGGAAACTATCAAACTAACCCAAAGTGCCTTTGGAAGTGTCCCGGGATAGCAGAGAAAAAAAAAAAAAAATCTAGCAACGCAGTCGCGGCGGCGGCGGAAGCCCGAGTGACCCCCCCACCCCGCCCCCGGCCCCGGTCACCCCCGGCCCCGGCCCCGGCCACAGGCCCCGGCAGGCGCCTGGCCCCGGGTCTCGGGCTCCTGCGCCACCCCCGCCCGCGGGGGCCCGAGAGGAGGGGGCGGCCGCCTGCCCAGGCCACCTGCAGCACAGACCGCTCGGCTCGCAGGCCGGGCCAGGCCGGGTAGGATATCTCTCCCGCCCAACGGGGACAGGACCCGGGCCGCTATGGAGCAGCTGGGCAACAGCGGGGGCGACCCGCCTCCCCGCACCGGGACTCCCGCGCTCGCACCACCGACCTAGGAGATGACACCGCTGAGGCACAGAGAAGCAAGCTGGCGCCCCGTGCGGCTCCTACTCACCCGCCAGGCTCAGCTCCCCCTCCGTTTCCGCCCACGTCGCAGCTGCCCGCAGCCAGCGCGGCTCTCAGCTCGGAGACGCTGGGCAAAAGGTCCCGTGCTCCCACGGACAGACGGCTCCCCGCTAACGCGGTCAGGGCGCACGCAGGCGCGGGGGGGGGCGGGGGGGGCGGGAGTCCAGGAGAGGAGCCCTGGGAGTTGTGGTCCAGGAGTCTGCATCTTTGCTGGGCGCCACCTCCATGGGCCAGCTGCAGGTGCTCCGGCCTTTCTCGCTGCCTCCTCTGTCTCCTCAAGGACTCGTCTTCCACTCCTGGATGATGGAGGAGTGTTTCCACGAAAGACCTGGACAGCCTCTCCCCTTCTTGGCATTGCACACCAGCGTTCTTCAAGGGTGGAAACGGTGGGTCACTCCTGTCATCTCAGTGCTTGGGGAAGCTGAGGCAGGAGGATCTCAACTTCAGCTCAGCTGGGGCAACTCAGTGACTGCGGAACACCCCGGCTTGCGATACATCTGCATATATATGCATGTATATATACTATGTATATATATGTACATGCATATATACATTTGGATACAAGGTCTCTCTCTCTCTCTCTCTCTCTCTCTCTCTCTCTCTCTCTCTCTCTCTCTCTCTCTCTCCATATACACATAGGCTGGGGCTGGAGCTCGGTGCAGAGACCCTGGGTTACATTCCAAATATTGAAAAACAATTATTTCAAAGTGAGGTACTGGGACCAGTAGCTTCAGCATCACGTAGGAACTTGATAAAACTGCACGTTCTCCTACCTACCAAGGCTATTTTGTTTTTGCTTTGTTGTTTCTTTCTTTTGGTGGCACTGGGAAAGGAACCCAGGACCTCACATTTGCTAGGTCAGAACTGTACCACTGAGCTACACCTCTAGGTCTACTTGGTTTTACCGTATTCAAAGCTCTGAAGGGGGCCAGGGATCTACCTCAGTGGTTCGGCTGCTTACCTCACAAGCAGAAGGTCCTGAGTTCCATTGCCAGTACCAAAACAAACAAGCACACAACAACAACAAACTGGGAAGGTGGGTCCCACCAATCTACAATGTTTCGCAGGCACCTCAAGTGATTCTGACTTTGAGAACTTGACTAAGCTTCCCCCTGCCCGCTCCAAGGAGCTTAGGATTCCTATGGCAGGACTGTTCTTACATACATACCTACATACAAACCTACCTGTGTGCCCCTAGGTAAACTGCAGGAAAACCAGGAATTGATCTCCCAGCCTAAGCCTCTCCTCTCACTCTATACCATGTCCAACACCATCTCTAGCCTGCATCCAAGACACCCAAAACTCAAGGTCACGAAAAAACCCAGGATTCTCCAGGACTGGGGATTTAGCTCAGTGGCTCCGTCGCTTGCCTTGCAAGCTCAAGGCCCCGAGTTCGATCGCCGGTACCAAATACAAACCAACCAACCAACCAACAAAACACCCCAGGACTCTCTACTTCCCTCAAGCTGGTTCTCCTCCAATGGGCTTTACGGTCACGATTCTGAAGGACATTCTCTGGAGTTATACACATGGACCCCAGGGAGAGATACCACGGCAGGACCTTGAGTCAGATTTGACGGAGCAAGGATGAAACACAACCAACTCGGGCCAGGGAATTAGCTCAGTGGTGCAGCTGCCTCCCTCCCAAGCGCAAGGTCCTGAGTTCAATCCCCGCTACTGGAGGGCAAAAAAACATGTGAGCCCAACAAAATGAATTCCAACACCTTGCCTGTTTCAGGGGGAGGATCAGCTGGTTAAACAAATGATTCAAGTTTTTGATTTTCGGGAGGCTAGAGCTTGAACAAAGTACATTTAAATGAAGCAGAAAGATAAATAGTAAGAACAGAAATGACTGATGTAGAAGGATAAAAATCAGCAGCACTCACCAACAACTCCCAAAGCTGGTTCTTCCAAAACATTAATAAAATAAGCCATCACTAAGCACGTCTGGCCAATAAACACTAGTGTTGAAAAAGGTAACATCACAGATGTATGAGTTTCTTTTCCTCCAACGAACTATACAGAGCACTGTGCTACCCTAGGTTAAAATTCAATGACATGAATGGCTTTCTAGGACAACCAAAAGTACCAAACTGACTTTGAAGAGATAGAAAATCTGAAAATCATCAATGGTCATGGAAAAAAGCTACACGGCACTTAACTTTCCACAAACAGCAGCAGGGCAGGGGGTGCAACTCAGTGCTAGAAAACTTGCCTAACTTGGCCTAGGCTCTGGACTCAATCCTCGGCACTGCAAGACAGAAACGAGACAAAACACCAGCAGTCTGCACTCAGGTTCTGCCAAACTTCCAGAAGCACATTCTTCTTCTGTTCCACAGTGCAGAAAACGATGACAAGTTTCCCGATTTAATCACCAAGGAGAGCATAATTCTAATTAGGAGCTCACAAAAAAGACGGGAGGAAAAAGAACTGTACAATCTCATTTACAAATATGGACACCAATGCTCTAAACAATCAGGTAGCACACGGAAACTATCAAACTAACCCAAAGTGCCTTTGGAAGTGTCCCGGGATAGCAGAGAAAAAAAAAAAAAAAATCTAGCAACGCAGTCGCGGCGGCGGCGGAAGCCCGAGTGACCCCCCCACCCCGCCCCCGGCCCCGGTCACCCCCGGCCCCGGCCCCGGCCACAGGCCCCGGCAGGCGCCTGGCCCCGGGTCTCGGGCTCCTGCGCCACCCCCGCCCGCGGGGGCCCGAGAGGAGGGGGCGGCCGCCTGCCCAGGCCACCTGCAGCACAGACCGCTCGGCTCGCAGGCCGGGCCAGGCCGGGTAGGATATCTCTCCCGCCCAACGGGGACAGGACCCGGGCCGCTATGGAGCAGCTGGGCAACAGCGGGGGCGACCCGCCTCCCCGCACCGGGACTCCCGCGCTCGCACCACCGACCTAGGAGATGACACCGCTGAGGCACAGAGAAGCAAGCTGGCGCCCCGTGCGGCTCCTACTCACCCGCCAGGCTCAGCTCCCCCTCCGTTTCCGCCCACGTCGCAGCTGCCCGCAGCCAGCGCGGCTCTCAGCTCGGAGACGCTGGGCAAAAGGTCCCGTGCTCCCACGGACAGACGGCTCCCCGCTAACGCGGTCAGGGCGCACGCAGGCGCGGGGGGGGGCGGGGGGGGCGGGAGTCCAGGAGAGGAGCCCTGGGAGTTGTGGTCCAGGAGTCTGCATCTTTGCTGGGCGCCACCTCCATGGGCCAGCTGCAGGTGCTCCGGCCTTTCTCGCTGCCTCCTCTGTCTCCTCAAGGACTCGTCTTCCACTCCTGGATGATGGAGGAGTGTTTCCACGAAAGACCTGGACAGCCTCTCCCCTTCTTGGCATTGCACACCAGCGTTCTTCAAGGGTGGAAACGGTGGGTCACTCCTGTCATCTCAGTGCTTGGGGAAGCTGAGGCAGGAGGATCTCAACTTCAGCTCAGCTGGGGCAACTCAGTGACTGCGGAACACCCCGGCTTGCGATACATCTGCATATATATGCATGTATATATACTATGTATATATATGTACATGCATATATACATTTGGATACAAGGTCTCTCTCTCTCTCTCTCTCTCTCTCTCTCTCTCTCTCTCTCTCTCTCTCTCTCTCTCTCTCTCTCTCTCCATATACACATAGGCTGGGGCTGGAGCTCGGTGCAGAGACCCTGGGTTACATTCCAAATATTGAAAAACAATTATTTCAAAGTGAGGTACTGGGACCAGTAGCTTCAGCATCACGTAGGAACTTGATAAAACTGCACGTTCTCCTACCTACCAAGGCTATTTTGTTTTTGCTTTGTTGTTTCTTTCTTTTGGTGGCACTGGGAAAGGAACCCAGGACCTCACATTTGCTAGGTCAGAACTGTACCACTGAGCTACACCTCTAGGTCTACTTGGTTTTACCGTATTCAAAGCTCTGAAGGGGGCCAGGGATCTACCTCAGTGGTTCGGCTGCTTACCTCACAAGCAGAAGGTCCTGAGTTCCATTGCCAGTACCAAAACAAACAAGCACACAACAACAACAAACTGGGAAGGTGGGTCCCACCAATCTACAATGTTTCGCAGGCACCTCAAGTGATTCTGACTTTGAGAACTTGACTAAGCTTCCCCCTGCCCGCTCCAAGGAGCTTAGGATTCCTATGGCAGGACTGTTCTTACATACATACCTACATACAAACCTACCTGTGTGCCCCTAGGTAAACTGCAGGAAAACCAGGAATTGATCTCCCAGCCTAAGCCTCTCCTCTCACTCTATACCATGTCCAACACCATCTCTAGCCTGCATCCAAGACACCCAAAACTCAAGGTCACGAAAAAACCCAGGATTCTCCAGGACTGGGGATTTAGCTCAGTGGCTCCGTCGCTTGCCTTGCAAGCTCAAGGCCCCGAGTTCGATCGCCGGTACCAAATACAAACCAACCAACCAACCAACAAAACACCCCAGGACTCTCTACTTCCCTCAAGCTGGTTCTCCTCCAATGGGCTTTACGGTCACGATTCTGAAGGACATTCTCTGGAGTTATACACATGGACCCCAGGGAGAGATACCACGGCAGGACCTTGAGTCAGATTTGACGGAGCAAGGATGAAACACAACCAACTCGGGCCAGGGAATTAGCTCAGTGGTGCAGCTGCCTCCCTCCCAAGCGCAAGGTCCTGAGTTCAATCCCCGCTACTGGAGGGCAAAAAAACATGTGAGCCCAACAAAATGAATTCCAACACCTTGCCTGTTTCAGGGGGAGGATCAGCTGGTTAAACAAATGATTCAAGTTTTTGATTTTCGGGAGGCTAGAGCTTGAACAAAGTACATTTAAATGAAGCAGAAAGATAAATAGTAAGAACAGAAATGACTGATGTAGAAGGATAAAAATCAGCAGCACTCACCAACAACTCCCAAAGCTGGTTCTTCCAAAACATTAATAAAATAAGCCATCACTAAGCACGTCTGGCCAATAAACACTAGTGTTGAAAAAGGTAACATCACAGATGTATGAGTTTCTTTTCCTCCAACGAACTATACAGAGCACTGTGCTACCCTAGGTTAAAATTCAATGACATGAATGGCTTTCTAGGACAACCAAAAGTACCAAACTGACTTTGAAGAGATAGAAAATCTGAAAATCATCAATGGTCATGGAAAAAAGCTACACGGCACTTAACTTTCCACAAACAGCAGCAGGGCAGGGGGTGCAACTCAGTGCTAGAAAACTTGCCTAACTTGGCCTAGGCTCTGGACTCAATCCTCGGCACTGCAAGACAGAAACGAGACAAAACACCAGCAGTCTGCACTCAGGTTCTGCCAAACTTCCAGAAGCACATTCTTCTTCTGTTCCACAGTGCAGAAAACGATGACAAGTTTCCCGATTTAATCACCAAGGAGAGCATAATTCTAATTAGGAGCTCACAAAAAAGACGGGAGGAAAAAGAACTGTACAATCTCATTTACAAATATGGACACCAATGCTCTAAACAATCAGGTAGCACACGGAAACTATCAAACTAACCCAAAGTGCCTTTGGAAGTGTCCCGGGATAGCAGAGAAAAAAAAAAAAAAATCTAGCAACGCAGTCGCGGCGGCGGCGGAAGCCCGAGTGACCCCCCCACCCCGCCCCCGGCCCCGGTCACCCCCGGCCCCGGCCCCGGCCACAGGCCCCGGCAGGCGCCTGGCCCCGGGTCTCGGGCTCCTGCGCCACCCCCGCCCGCGGGGGCCCGAGAGGAGGGGGCGGCCGCCTGCCCAGGCCACCTGCAGCACAGACCGCTCGGCTCGCAGGCCGGGCCAGGCCGGGTAGGATATCTCTCCCGCCCAACGGGGACAGGACCCGGGCCGCTATGGAGCAGCTGGGCAACAGCGGGGGCGACCCGCCTCCCCGCACCGGGACTCCCGCGCTCGCACCACCGACCTAGGAGATGACACCGCTGAGGCACAGAGAAGCAAGCTGGCGCCCCGTGCGGCTCCTACTCACCCGCCAGGCTCAGCTCCCCCTCCGTTTCCGCCCACGTCGCAGCTGCCCGCAGCCAGCGCGGCTCTCAGCTCGGAGACGCTGGGCAAAAGGTCCCGTGCTCCCACGGACAGACGGCTCCCCGCTAACGCGGTCAGGGCGCACGCAGGCGCGGGGGGGGGCGGGGGGGGCGGGAGTCCAGGAGAGGAGCCCTGGGAGTTGTGGTCCAGGAGTCTGCATCTTTGCTGGGCGCCACCTCCATGGGCCAGCTGCAGGTGCTCCGGCCTTTCTCGCTGCCTCCTCTGTCTCCTCAAGGACTCGTCTTCCACTCCTGGATGATGGAGGAGTGTTTCCACGAAAGACCTGGACAGCCTCTCCCCTTCTTGGCATTGCACACCAGCGTTCTTCAAGGGTGGAAACGGTGGGTCACTCCTGTCATCTCAGTGCTTGGGGAAGCTGAGGCAGGAGGATCTCAACTTCAGCTCAGCTGGGGCAACTCAGTGACTGCGGAACACCCCGGCTTGCGATACATCTGCATATATATGCATGTATATATACTATGTATATATATGTACATGCATATATACATTTGGATACAAGGTCTCTCTCTCTCTCTCTCTCTCTCTCTCTCTCTCTCTCTCTCTCTCTCTCTCTCTCTCTCATATACACATAGGCTGGGGCTGGAGCTCGGTGCAGAGACCCTGGGTTACATTCCAAATATTGAAAAACAATTATTTCAAAGTGAGGTACTGGGACCAGTAGCTTCAGCATCACGTAGGAACTTGATAAAACTGCACGTTCTCCTACCTACCAAGGCTATTTTGTTTTTGCTTTGTTGTTTCTTTCTTTTGGTGGCACTGGGAAAGGAACCCAGGACCTCACATTTGCTAGGTCAGAACTGTACCACTGAGCTACACCTCTAGGTCTACTTGGTTTTACCGTATTCAAAGCTCTGAAGGGGGCCAGGGATCTACCTCAGTGGTTCGGCTGCTTACCTCACAAGCAGAAGGTCCTGAGTTCCATTGCCAGTACCAAAACAAACAAGCACACAACAACAACAAACTGGGAAGGTGGGTCCCACCAATCTACAATGTTTCGCAGGCACCTCAAGTGATTCTGACTTTGAGAACTTGACTAAGCTTCCCCCTGCCCGCTCCAAGGAGCTTAGGATTCCTATGGCAGGACTGTTCTTACATACATACCTACATACAAACCTACCTGTGTGCCCCTAGGTAAACTGCAGGAAAACCAGGAATTGATCTCCCAGCCTAAGCCTCTCCTCTCACTCTATACCATGTCCAACACCATCTCTAGCCTGCATCCAAGACACCCAAAACTCAAGGTCACGAAAAAACCCAGGATTCTCCAGGACTGGGGATTTAGCTCAGTGGCTCCGTCGCTTGCCTTGCAAGCTCAAGGCCCCGAGTTCGATCGCCGGTACCAAATACAAACCAACCAACCAACCAACAAAACACCCCAGGACTCTCTACTTCCCTCAAGCTGGTTCTCCTCCAATGGGCTTTACGGTCACGATTCTGAAGGACATTCTCTGGAGTTATACACATGGACCCCAGGGAGAGATACCACGGCAGGACCTTGAGTCAGATTTGACGGAGCAAGGATGAAACACAACCAACTCGGGCCAGGGAATTAGCTCAGTGGTGCAGCTGCCTCCCTCCCAAGCGCAAGGTCCTGAGTTCAATCCCCGCTACTGGAGGGCAAAAAAACATGTGAGCCCAACAAAATGAATTCCAACACCTTGCCTGTTTCAGGGGGAGGATCAGCTGGTTAAACAAATGATTCAAGTTTTTGATTTTCGGGAGGCTAGAGCTTGAACAAAGTACATTTAAATGAAGCAGAAAGATAAATAGTAAGAACAGAAATGACTGATGTAGAAGGATAAAAATCAGCAGCACTCACCAACAACTCCCAAAGCTGGTTCTTCCAAAACATTAATAAAATAAGCCATCACTAAGCACGTCTGGCCAATAAACACTAGTGTTGAAAAAGGTAACATCACAGATGTATGAGTTTCTTTTCCTCCAACGAACTATACAGAGCACTGTGCTACCCTAGGTTAAAATTCAATGACATGAATGGCTTTCTAGGACAACCAAAAGTACCAAACTGACTTTGAAGAGATAGAAAATCTGAAAATCATCAATGGTCATGGAAAAAAGCTACACGGCACTTAACTTTCCACAAACAGCAGCAGGGCAGGGGGTGCAACTCAGTGCTAGAAAACTTGCCTAACTTGGCCTAGGCTCTGGACTCAATCCTCGGCACTGCAAGACAGAAACGAGACAAAACACCAGCAGTCTGCACTCAGGTTCTGCCAAACTTCCAGAAGCACATTCTTCTTCTGTTCCACAGTGCAGAAAACGATGACAAGTTTCCCGATTTAATCACCAAGGAGAGCATAATTCTAATTAGGAGCTCACAAAAAAGACGGGAGGAAAAAGAACTGTACAATCTCATTTACAAATATGGACACCAATGCTCTAAACAATCAGGTAGCACACGGAAACTATCAAACTAACCCAAAGTGCCTTTGGAAGTGTCCCGGGATAGCAGAGAAAAAAAAAAAAAAAAATCTAGCAACGCAGTCGCGGCGGCGGCGGAAGCCCGAGTGACCCCCCCACCCCGCCCCCGGCCCCGGTCACCCCCGGCCCCGGCCCCGGCCACAGGCCCCGGCAGGCGCCTGGCCCCGGGTCTCGGGCTCCTGCGCCACCCCCGCCCGCGGGGGCCCGAGAGGAGGGGGCGGCCGCCTGCCCAGGCCACCTGCAGCACAGACCGCTCGGCTCGCAGGCCGGGCCAGGCCGGGTAGGATATCTCTCCCGCCCAACGGGGACAGGACCCGGGCCGCTATGGAGCAGCTGGGCAACAGCGGGGGCGACCCGCCTCCCCGCACCGGGACTCCCGCGCTCGCACCACCGACCTAGGAGATGACACCGCTGAGGCACAGAGAAGCAAGCTGGCGCCCCGTGCGGCTCCTACTCACCCGCCAGGCTCAGCTCCCCCTCCGTTTCCGCCCACGTCGCAGCTGCCCGCAGCCAGCGCGGCTCTCAGCTCGGAGACGCTGGGCAAAAGGTCCCGTGCTCCCACGGACAGACGGCTCCCCGCTAACGCGGTCAGGGCGCACGCAGGCGCGGGGGGGGGCGGGGGGGGCGGGAGTCCAGGAGAGGAGCCCTGGGAGTTGTGGTCCAGGAGTCTGCATCTTTGCTGGGCGCCACCTCCATGGGCCAGCTGCAGGTGCTCCGGCCTTTCTCGCTGCCTCCTCTGTCTCCTCAAGGACTCGTCTTCCACTCCTGGATGATGGAGGAGTGTTTCCACGAAAGACCTGGACAGCCTCTCCCCTTCTTGGCATTGCACACCAGCGTTCTTCAAGGGTGGAAACGGTGGGTCACTCCTGTCATCTCAGTGCTTGGGGAAGCTGAGGCAGGAGGATCTCAACTTCAGCTCAGCTGGGGCAACTCAGTGACTGCGGAACACCCCGGCTTGCGATACATCTGCATATATATGCATGTATATATACTATGTATATATATGTACATGCATATATACATTTGGATACAAGGTCTCTCTCTCTCTCTCTCTCTCTCTCTCTCTCTCTCTCTCTCTCTCTCTCTCTCTCTCTCTCTCTCTCCATATACACATAGGCTGGGGCTGGAGCTCGGTGCAGAGACCCTGGGTTACATTCCAAATATTGAAAAACAATTATTTCAAAGTGAGGTACTGGGACCAGTAGCTTCAGCATCACGTAGGAACTTGATAAAACTGCACGTTCTCCTACCTACCAAGGCTATTTTGTTTTTGCTTTGTTGTTTCTTTCTTTTGGTGGCACTGGGAAAGGAACCCAGGACCTCACATTTGCTAGGTCAGAACTGTACCACTGAGCTACACCTCTAGGTCTACTTGGTTTTACCGTATTCAAAGCTCTGAAGGGGGCCAGGGATCTACCTCAGTGGTTCGGCTGCTTACCTCACAAGCAGAAGGTCCTGAGTTCCATTGCCAGTACCAAAACAAACAAGCACACAACAACAACAAACTGGGAAGGTGGGTCCCACCAATCTACAATGTTTCGCAGGCACCTCAAGTGATTCTGACTTTGAGAACTTGACTAAGCTTCCCCCTGCCCGCTCCAAGGAGCTTAGGATTCCTATGGCAGGACTGTTCTTACATACATACCTACATACAAACCTACCTGTGTGCCCCTAGGTAAACTGCAGGAAAACCAGGAATTGATCTCCCAGCCTAAGCCTCTCCTCTCACTCTATACCATGTCCAACACCATCTCTAGCCTGCATCCAAGACACCCAAAACTCAAGGTCACGAAAAAACCCAGGATTCTCCAGGACTGGGGATTTAGCTCAGTGGCTCCGTCGCTTGCCTTGCAAGCTCAAGGCCCCGAGTTCGATCGCCGGTACCAAATACAAACCAACCAACCAACCAACAAAACACCCCAGGACTCTCTACTTCCCTCAAGCTGGTTCTCCTCCAATGGGCTTTACGGTCACGATTCTGAAGGACATTCTCTGGAGTTATACACATGGACCCCAGGGAGAGATACCACGGCAGGACCTTGAGTCAGATTTGACGGAGCAAGGATGAAACACAACCAACTCGGGCCAGGGAATTAGCTCAGTGGTGCAGCTGCCTCCCTCCCAAGCGCAAGGTCCTGAGTTCAATCCCCGCTACTGGAGGGCAAGAAAACATGTGAGCCCAACAAAATGAATTCCAACACCTTGCCTGTTTCAGGGGGAGGATCAGCTGGTTAAACAAATGATTCAAGTTTTTGATTTTCGGGAGGCTAGAGCTTGAACAAAGTACATTTAAATGAAGCAGAAAGATAAATAGTAAGAACAGAAATGACTGATGTAGAAGGATAAAAATCAGCAGCACTCACCAACAACTCCCAAAGCTGGTTCTTCCAAAACATTAATAAAATAAGCCATCACTAAGCACGTCTGGCCAATAAACACTAGTGTTGAAAAAGGTAACATCACAGATGTATGAGTTTCTTTTCCTCCAACGAACTATACAGAGCACTGTGCTACCCTAGGTTAAAATTCAATGACATGAATGGCTTTCTAGGACAACCAAAAGTACCAAACTGACTTTGAAGAGATAGAAAATCTGAAAATCATCAATGGTCATGGAAAAAAGCTACACGGCACTTAACTTTCCACAAACAGCAGCAGGGCAGGGGGTGCAACTCAGTGCTAGAAAACTTGCCTAACTTGGCCTAGGCTCTGGACTCAATCCTCGGCACTGCAAGACAGAAACGAGACAAAACACCAGCAGTCTGCACTCAGGTTCTGCCAAACTTCCAGAAGCACATTCTTCTTCTGTTCCACAGTGCAGAAAACGATGACAAGTTTCCCGATTTAATCACCAAGGAGAGCATAATTCTAATTAGGAGCTCACAAAAAAGACGGGAGGAAAAAGAACTGTACAATCTCATTTACAAATATGGACACCAATGCTCTAAACAATCAGGTAGCACACGGAAACTATCAAACTAACCCAAAGTGCCTTTGGAAGTGTCCCGGGATAGCAGAGAAAAAAAAAAAAAAAATCTAGCAACGCAGTCGCGGCGGCGGCGGAAGCCCGAGTGACCCCCCCACCCCGCCCCCGGCCCCGGTCACCCCCGGCCCCGGCCCCGGCCACAGGCCCCGGCAGGCGCCTGGCCCCGGGTCTCGGGCTCCTGCGCCACCCCCGCCCGCGGGGGCCCGAGAGGAGGGGGCGGCCGCCTGCCCAGGCCACCTGCAGCACAGACCGCTCGGCTCGCAGGCCGGGCCAGGCCGGGTAGGATATCTCTCCCGCCCAACGGGGACAGGACCCGGGCCGCTATGGAGCAGCTGGGCAACAGCGGGGGCGACCCGCCTCCCCGCACCGGGACTCCCGCGCTCGCACCACCGACCTAGGAGATGACACCGCTGAGGCACAGAGAAGCAAGCTGGCGCCCCGTGCGGCTCCTACTCACCCGCCAGGCTCAGCTCCCCCTCCGTTTCCGCCCACGTCGCAGCTGCCCGCAGCCAGCGCGGCTCTCAGCTCGGAGACGCTGGGCAAAAGGTCCCGTGCTCCCACGGACAGACGGCTCCCCGCTAACGCGGTCAGGGCGCACGCAGGCGCGGGGGGGGGCGGGGGGGGCGGGAGTCCAGGAGAGGAGCCCTGGGAGTTGTGGTCCAGGAGTCTGCATCTTTGCTGGGCGCCACCTCCATGGGCCAGCTGCAGGTGCTCCGGCCTTTCTCGCTGCCTCCTCTGTCTCCTCAAGGACTCGTCTTCCACTCCTGGATGATGGAGGAGTGTTTCCACGAAAGACCTGGACAGCCTCTCCCCTTCTTGGCATTGCACACCAGCGTTCTTCAAGGGTGGAAACGGTGGGTCACTCCTGTCATCTCAGTGCTTGGGGAAGCTGAGGCAGGAGGATCTCAACTTCAGCTCAGCTGGGGCAACTCAGTGACTGCGGAACACCCCGGCTTGCGATACATCTGCATATATATGCATGTATATATACTATGTATATATATGTACATGCATATATACATTTGGATACAAGGTCTCTCTCTCTCTCTCTCTCTCTCTCTCTCTCTCTCTCTCTCTCTCTCTCTCTCTCTCTCTCTCCATATACACATAGGCTGGGGCTGGAGCTCGGTGCAGAGACCCTGGGTTACATTCCAAATATTGAAAAACAATTATTTCAAAGTGAGGTACTGGGACCAGTAGCTTCAGCATCACGTAGGAACTTGATAAAACTGCACGTTCTCCTACCTACCAAGGCTATTTTGTTTTTGCTTTGTTGTTTCTTTCTTTTGGTGGCACTGGGAAAGGAACCCAGGACCTCACATTTGCTAGGTCAGAACTGTACCACTGAGCTACACCTCTAGGTCTACTTGGTTTTACCGTATTCAAAGCTCTGAAGGGGGCCAGGGATCTACCTCAGTGGTTCGGCTGCTTACCTCACAAGCAGAAGGTCCTGAGTTCCATTGCCAGTACCAAAACAAACAAGCACACAACAACAACAAACTGGGAAGGTGGGTCCCACCAATCTACAATGTTTCGCAGGCACCTCAAGTGATTCTGACTTTGAGAACTTGACTAAGCTTCCCCCTGCCCGCTCCAAGGAGCTTAGGATTCCTATGGCAGGACTGTTCTTACATACATACCTACATACAAACCTACCTGTGTGCCCCTAGGTAAACTGCAGGAAAACCAGGAATTGATCTCCCAGCCTAAGCCTCTCCTCTCACTCTATACCATGTCCAACACCATCTCTAGCCTGCATCCAAGACACCCAAAACTCAAGGTCACGAAAAAACCCAGGATTCTCCAGGACTGGGGATTTAGCTCAGTGGCTCCGTCGCTTGCCTTGCAAGCTCAAGGCCCCGAGTTCGATCGCCGGTACCAAATACAAACCAACCAACCAACCAACAAAACACCCCAGGACTCTCTACTTCCCTCAAGCTGGTTCTCCTCCAATGGGCTTTACGGTCACGATTCTGAAGGACATTCTCTGGAGTTATACACATGGACCCCAGGGAGAGATACCACGGCAGGACCTTGAGTCAGATTTGACGGAGCAAGGATGAAACACAACCAACTCGGGCCAGGGAATTAGCTCAGTGGTGCAGCTGCCTCCCTCCCAAGCGCAAGGTCCTGAGTTCAATCCCCGCTACTGGAGGGCAAGAAAACATGTGAGCCCAACAAAATGAATTCCAACACCTTGCCTGTTTCAGGGGGAGGATCAGCTGGTTAAACAAATGATTCAAGTTTTTGATTTTCGGGAGGCTAGAGCTTGAACAAAGTACATTTAAATGAAGCAGAAAGATAAATAGTAAGAACAGAAATGACTGATGTAGAAGGATAAAAATCAGCAGCACTCACCAACAACTCCCAAAGCTGGTTCTTCCAAAACATTAATAAAATAAGCCATCACTAAGCACGTCTGGCCAATAAACACTAGTGTTGAAAAAGGTAACATCACAGATGTATGAGTTTCTTTTCCTCCAACGAACTATACAGAGCACTGTGCTACCCTAGGTTAAAATTCAATGACATGAATGGCTTTCTAGGACAACCAAAAGTACCAAACTGACTTTGAAGAGATAGAAAATCTGAAAATCATCAATGGTCATGGAAAAAAGCTACACGGCACTTAACTTTCCACAAACAGCAGCAGGGCAGGGGGTGCAACTCAGTGCTAGAAAACTTGCCTAACTTGGCCTAGGCTCTGGACTCAATCCTCGGCACTGCAAGACAGAAACGAGACAAAACACCAGCAGTCTGCACTCAGGTTCTGCCAAACTTCCAGAAGCACATTCTTCTTCTGTTCCACAGTGCAGAAAACGATGACAAGTTTCCCGATTTAATCACCAAGGAGAGCATAATTCTAATTAGGAGCTCACAAAAAAGACGGGAGGAAAAAGAACTGTACAATCTCATTTACAAATATGGACACCAATGCTCTAAACAATCAGGTAGCACACGGAAACTATCAAACTAACCCAAAGTGCCTTTGGAAGTGTCCCGGGATAGCAGAGAAAAAAAAAAAAAAAATCTAGCAACGCAGTCGCGGCGGCGGCGGAAGCCCGAGTGACCCCCCCACCCCGCCCCCGGCCCCGGTCACCCCCGGCCCCGGCCCCGGCCACAGGCCCCGGCAGGCGCCTGGCCCCGGGTCTCGGGCTCCTGCGCCACCCCCGCCCGCGGGGGCCCGAGAGGAGGGGGCGGCCGCCTGCCCAGGCCACCTGCAGCACAGACCGCTCGGCTCGCAGGCCGGGCCAGGCCGGGTAGGATATCTCTCCCGCCCAACGGGGACAGGACCCGGGCCGCTATGGAGCAGCTGGGCAACAGCGGGGGCGACCCGCCTCCCCGCACCGGGACTCCCGCGCTCGCACCACCGACCTAGGAGATGACACCGCTGAGGCACAGAGAAGCAAGCTGGCGCCCCGTGCGGCTCCTACTCACCCGCCAGGCTCAGCTCCCCCTCCGTTTCCGCCCACGTCGCAGCTGCCCGCAGCCAGCGCGGCTCTCAGCTCGGAGACGCTGGGCAAAAGGTCCCGTGCTCCCACGGACAGACGGCTCCCCGCTAACGCGGTCAGGGCGCACGCAGGCGCGGGGGGGGGCGGGGGGGGCGGGAGTCCAGGAGAGGAGCCCTGGGAGTTGTGGTCCAGGAGTCTGCATCTTTGCTGGGCGCCACCTCCATGGGCCAGCTGCAGGTGCTCCGGCCTTTCTCGCTGCCTCCTCTGTCTCCTCAAGGACTCGTCTTCCACTCCTGGATGATGGAGGAGTGTTTCCACGAAAGACCTGGACAGCCTCTCCCCTTCTTGGCATTGCACACCAGCGTTCTTCAAGGGTGGAAACGGTGGGTCACTCCTGTCATCTCAGTGCTTGGGGAAGCTGAGGCAGGAGGATCTCAACTTCAGCTCAGCTGGGGCAACTCAGTGACTGCGGAACACCCCGGCTTGCGATACATCTGCATATATATGCATGTATATATACTATGTATATATATGTACATGCATATATACATTTGGATACAAGGTCTCTCTCTCTCTCTCTCTCTCTCTCTCTCTCTCTCTCTCTCTCTCTCTCTCTCTCTCTCTCTCTCCATATACACATAGGCTGGGGCTGGAGCTCGGTGCAGAGACCCTGGGTTACATTCCAAATATTGAAAAACAATTATTTCAAAGTGAGGTACTGGGACCAGTAGCTTCAGCATCACGTAGGAACTTGATAAAACTGCACGTTCTCCTACCTACCAAGGCTATTTTGTTTTTGCTTTGTTGTTTCTTTCTTTTGGTGGCACTGGGAAAGGAACCCAGGACCTCACATTTGCTAGGTCAGAACTGTACCACTGAGCTACACCTCTAGGTCTACTTGGTTTTACCGTATTCAAAGCTCTGAAGGGGGCCAGGGATCTACCTCAGTGGTTCGGCTGCTTACCTCACAAGCAGAAGGTCCTGAGTTCCATTGCCAGTACCAAAACAAACAAGCACACAACAACAACAAACTGGGAAGGTGGGTCCCACCAATCTACAATGTTTCGCAGGCACCTCAAGTGATTCTGACTTTGAGAACTTGACTAAGCTTCCCCCTGCCCGCTCCAAGGAGCTTAGGATTCCTATGGCAGGACTGTTCTTACATACATACCTACATACAAACCTACCTGTGTGCCCCTAGGTAAACTGCAGGAAAACCAGGAATTGATCTCCCAGCCTAAGCCTCTCCTCTCACTCTATACCATGTCCAACACCATCTCTAGCCTGCATCCAAGACACCCAAAACTCAAGGTCACGAAAAAACCCAGGATTCTCCAGGACTGGGGATTTAGCTCAGTGGCTCCGTCGCTTGCCTTGCAAGCTCAAGGCCCCGAGTTCGATCGCCGGTACCAAATACAAACCAACCAACCAACCAACAAAACACCCCAGGACTCTCTACTTCCCTCAAGCTGGTTCTCCTCCAATGGGCTTTACGGTCACGATTCTGAAGGACATTCTCTGGAGTTATACACATGGACCCCAGGGAGAGATACCACGGCAGGACCTTGAGTCAGATTTGACGGAGCAAGGATGAAACACAACCAACTCGGGCCAGGGAATTAGCTCAGTGGTGCAGCTGCCTCCCTCCCAAGCGCAAGGTCCTGAGTTCAATCCCCGCTACTGGAGGGCAAAAAAACATGTGAGCCCAACAAAATGAATTCCAACACCTTGCCTGTTTCAGGGGGAGGATCAGCTGGTTAAACAAATGATTCAAGTTTTTGATTTTCGGGAGGCTAGAGCTTGAACAAAGTACATTTAAATGAAGCAGAAAGATAAATAGTAAGAACAGAAATGACTGATGTAGAAGGATAAAAATCAGCAGCACTCACCAACAACTCCCAAAGCTGGTTCTTCCAAAACATTAATAAAATAAGCCATCACTAAGCACGTCTGGCCAATAAACACTAGTGTTGAAAAAGGTAACATCACAGATGTATGAGTTTCTTTTCCTCCAACGAACTATACAGAGCACTGTGCTACCCTAGGTTAAAATTCAATGACATGAATGGCTTTCTAGGACAACCAAAAGTACCAAACTGACTTTGAAGAGATAGAAAATCTGAAAATCATCAATGGTCATGGAAAAAAGCTACACGGCACTTAACTTTCCACAAACAGCAGCAGGGCAGGGGGTGCAACTCAGTGCTAGAAAACTTGCCTAACTTGGCCTAGGCTCTGGACTCAATCCTCGGCACTGCAAGACAGAAACGAGACAAAACACCAGCAGTCTGCACTCAGGTTCTGCCAAACTTCCAGAAGCACATTCTTCTTCTGTTCCACAGTGCAGAAAACGATGACAAGTTTCCCGATTTAATCACCAAGGAGAGCATAATTCTAATTAGGAGCTCACAAAAAAGACGGGAGGAAAAAGAACTGTACAATCTCATTTACAAATATGGACACCAATGCTCTAAACAATCAGGTAGCACACGGAAACTATCAAACTAACCCAAAGTGCCTTTGGAAGTGTCCCGGGATAGCAGAGAAAAAAAAAAAAAAAAATCTAGCAACGCAGTCGCGGCGGCGGCGGAAGCCCGAGTGACCCCCCCACCCCGCCCCCGGCCCCGGTCACCCCCGGCCCCGGCCCCGGCCACAGGCCCCGGCAGGCGCCTGGCCCCGGGTCTCGGGCTCCTGCGCCACCCCCGCCCGCGGGGGCCCGAGAGGAGGGGGCGGCCGCCTGCCCAGGCCACCTGCAGCACAGACCGCTCGGCTCGCAGGCCGGGCCAGGCCGGGTAGGATATCTCTCCCGCCCAACGGGGACAGGACCCGGGCCGCTATGGAGCAGCTGGGCAACAGCGGGGGCGACCCGCCTCCCCGCACCGGGACTCCCGCGCTCGCACCACCGACCTAGGAGATGACACCGCTGAGGCACAGAGAAGCAAGCTGGCGCCCCGTGCGGCTCCTACTCACCCGCCAGGCTCAGCTCCCCCTCCGTTTCCGCCCACGTCGCAGCTGCCCGCAGCCAGCGCGGCTCTCAGCTCGGAGACGCTGGGCAAAAGGTCCCGTGCTCCCACGGACAGACGGCTCCCCGCTAACGCGGTCAGGGCGCACGCAGGCGCGGGGGGGGGCGGGGGGGGCGGGAGTCCAGGAGAGGAGCCCTGGGAGTTGTGGTCCAGGAGTCTGCATCTTTGCTGGGCGCCACCTCCATGGGCCAGCTGCAGGTGCTCCGGCCTTTCTCGCTGCCTCCTCTGTCTCCTCAAGGACTCGTCTTCCACTCCTGGATGATGGAGGAGTGTTTCCACGAAAGACCTGGACAGCCTCTCCCCTTCTTGGCATTGCACACCAGCGTTCTTCAAGGGTGGAAACGGTGGGTCACTCCTGTCATCTCAGTGCTTGGGGAAGCTGAGGCAGGAGGATCTCAACTTCAGCTCAGCTGGGGCAACTCAGTGACTGCGGAACACCCCGGCTTGCGATACATCTGCATATATATGCATGTATATATACTATGTATATATATGTACATGCATATATACATTTGGATACAAGGTCTCTCTCTCTCTCTCTCTCTCTCTCTCTCTCTCTCTCTCTCTCTCTCTCTCTCTCTCTCTCTCTCTCATATACACATAGGCTGGGGCTGGAGCTCGGTGCAGAGACCCTGGGTTACATTCCAAATATTGAAAAACAATTATTTCAAAGTGAGGTACTGGGACCAGTAGCTTCAGCATCACGTAGGAACTTGATAAAACTGCACGTTCTCCTACCTACCAAGGCTATTTTGTTTTTGCTTTGTTGTTTCTTTCTTTTGGTGGCACTGGGAAAGGAACCCAGGACCTCACATTTGCTAGGTCAGAACTGTACCACTGAGCTACACCTCTAGGTCTACTTGGTTTTACCGTATTCAAAGCTCTGAAGGGGGCCAGGGATCTACCTCAGTGGTTCGGCTGCTTACCTCACAAGCAGAAGGTCCTGAGTTCCATTGCCAGTACCAAAACAAACAAGCACACAACAACAACAAACTGGGAAGGTGGGTCCCACCAATCTACAATGTTTCGCAGGCACCTCAAGTGATTCTGACTTTGAGAACTTGACTAAGCTTCCCCCTGCCCGCTCCAAGGAGCTTAGGATTCCTATGGCAGGACTGTTCTTACATACATACCTACATACAAACCTACCTGTGTGCCCCTAGGTAAACTGCAGGAAAACCAGGAATTGATCTCCCAGCCTAAGCCTCTCCTCTCACTCTATACCATGTCCAACACCATCTCTAGCCTGCATCCAAGACACCCAAAACTCAAGGTCACGAAAAAACCCAGGATTCTCCAGGACTGGGGATTTAGCTCAGTGGCTCCGTCGCTTGCCTTGCAAGCTCAAGGCCCCGAGTTCGATCGCCGGTACCAAATACAAACCAACCAACCAACCAACAAAACACCCCAGGACTCTCTACTTCCCTCAAGCTGGTTCTCCTCCAATGGGCTTTACGGTCACGATTCTGAAGGACATTCTCTGGAGTTATACACATGGACCCCAGGGAGAGATACCACGGCAGGACCTTGAGTCAGATTTGACGGAGCAAGGATGAAACACAACCAACTCGGGCCAGGGAATTAGCTCAGTGGTGCAGCTGCCTCCCTCCCAAGCGCAAGGTCCTGAGTTCAATCCCCGCTACTGGAGGGCAAGAAAACATGTGAGCCCAACAAAATGAATTCCAACACCTTGCCTGTTTCAGGGGGAGGATCAGCTGGTTAAACAAATGATTCAAGTTTTTGATTTTCGGGAGGCTAGAGCTTGAACAAAGTACATTTAAATGAAGGAGAAAGATAAATAGTAAGAACAGAAATGACTGATGTAGAAGGATAAAAATCAGCAGCACTCACCAACAACTCCCAAAGCTGGTTCTTCCAAAACATTAATAAAATAAGCCATCACTAAGCACGTCTGGCCAATAAACACTAGTGTTGAAAAAGGTAACATCACAGATGTATGAGTTTCTTTTCCTCCAACGAACTATACAGAGCACTGTGCTACCCTAGGTTAAAATTCAATGACATGAATGGCTTTCTAGGACAACCAAAAGTACCAAACTGACTTTGAAGAGATAGAAAATCTGAAAATCATCAATGGTCATGGAAAAAAGCTACACGGCACTTAACTTTCCACAAACAGCAGCAGGGCAGGGGGTGCAACTCAGTGCTAGAAAACTTGCCTAACTTGGCCTAGGCTCTGGACTCAATCCTCGGCACTGCAAGACAGAAACGAGACAAAACACCAGCAGTCTGCACTCAGGTTCTGCCAAACTTCCAGAAGCACATTCTTCTTCTGTTCCACAGTGCAGAAAACGATGACAAGTTTCCCGATTTAATCACCAAGGAGAGCATAATTCTAATTAGGAGCTCACAAAAAAGACGGGAGGAAAAAGAACTGTACAATCTCATTTACAAATATGGACACCAATGCTCTAAACAATCAGGTAGCACACGGAAACTATCAAACTAACCCAAAGTGCCTTTGGAAGTGTCCCGGGATAGCAGAGAAAAAAAAAAAAAAAATCTAGCAACGCAGTCGCGGCGGCGGCGGAAGCCCGAGTGACCCCCCCACCCCGCCCCCGGCCCCGGTCACCCCCGGCCCCGGCCCCGGCCACAGGCCCCGGCAGGCGCCTGGCCCCGGGTCTCGGGCTCCTGCGCCACCCCCGCCCGCGGGGGCCCGAGAGGAGGGGGCGGCCGCCTGCCCAGGCCACCTGCAGCACAGACCGCTCGGCTCGCAGGCCGGGCCAGGCCGGGTAGGATATCTCTCCCGCCCAACGGGGACAGGACCCGGGCCGCTATGGAGCAGCTGGGCAACAGCGGGGGCGACCCGCCTCCCCGCACCGGGACTCCCGCGCTCGCACCACCGACCTAGGAGATGACACCGCTGAGGCACAGAGAAGCAAGCTGGCGCCCCGTGCGGCTCCTACTCACCCGCCAGGCTCAGCTCCCCCTCCGTTTCCGCCCACGTCGCAGCTGCCCGCAGCCAGCGCGGCTCTCAGCTCGGAGACGCTGGGCAAAAGGTCCCGTGCTCCCACGGACAGACGGCTCCCCGCTAACGCGGTCAGGGCGCACGCAGGCGCGGGGGGGGGCGGGGGGGGCGGGAGTCCAGGAGAGGAGCCCTGGGAGTTGTGGTCCAGGAGTCTGCATCTTTGCTGGGCGCCACCTCCATGGGCCAGCTGCAGGTGCTCCGGCCTTTCTCGCTGCCTCCTCTGTCTCCTCAAGGACTCGTCTTCCACTCCTGGATGATGGAGGAGTGTTTCCACGAAAGACCTGGACAGCCTCTCCCCTTCTTGGCATTGCACACCAGCGTTCTTCAAGGGTGGAAACGGTGGGTCACTCCTGTCATCTCAGTGCTTGGGGAAGCTGAGGCAGGAGGATCTCAACTTCAGCTCAGCTGGGGCAACTCAGTGACTGCGGAACACCCCGGCTTGCGATACATCTGCATATATATGCATGTATATATACTATGTATATATATGTACATGCATATATACATTTGGATACAAGGTCTCTCTCTCTCTCTCTCTCTCTCTCTCTCTCTCTCTCTCTCTCTCTCTCTCTCTCTCTCTCTCTCTCTCATATACACATAGGCTGGGGCTGGAGCTCGGTGCAGAGACCCTGGGTTACATTCCAAATATTGAAAAACAATTATTTCAAAGTGAGGTACTGGGACCAGTAGCTTCAGCATCACGTAGGAACTTGATAAAACTGCACGTTCTCCTACCTACCAAGGCTATTTTGTTTTTGCTTTGTTGTTTCTTTCTTTTGGTGGCACTGGGAAAGGAACCCAGGACCTCACATTTGCTAGGTCAGAACTGTACCACTGAGCTACACCTCTAGGTCTACTTGGTTTTACCGTATTCAAAGCTCTGAAGGGGGCCAGGGATCTACCTCAGTGGTTCGGCTGCTTACCTCACAAGCAGAAGGTCCTGAGTTCCATTGCCAGTACCAAAACAAACAAGCACACAACAACAACAAACTGGGAAGGTGGGTCCCACCAATCTACAATGTTTCGCAGGCACCTCAAGTGATTCTGACTTTGAGAACTTGACTAAGCTTCCCCCTGCCCGCTCCAAGGAGCTTAGGATTCCTATGGCAGGACTGTTCTTACATACATACCTACATACAAACCTACCTGTGTGCCCCTAGGTAAACTGCAGGAAAACCAGGAATTGATCTCCCAGCCTAAGCCTCTCCTCTCACTCTATACCATGTCCAACACCATCTCTAGCCTGCATCCAAGACACCCAAAACTCAAGGTCACGAAAAAACCCAGGATTCTCCAGGACTGGGGATTTAGCTCAGTGGCTCCGTCGCTTGCCTTGCAAGCTCAAGGCCCCGAGTTCGATCGCCGGTACCAAATACAAACCAACCAACCAACCAACAAAACACCCCAGGACTCTCTACTTCCCTCAAGCTGGTTCTCCTCCAATGGGCTTTACGGTCACGATTCTGAAGGACATTCTCTGGAGTTATACACATGGACCCCAGGGAGAGATACCACGGCAGGACCTTGAGTCAGATTTGACGGAGCAAGGATGAAACACAACCAACTCGGGCCAGGGAATTAGCTCAGTGGTGCAGCTGCCTCCCTCCCAAGCGCAAGGTCCTGAGTTCAATCCCCGCTACTGGAGGGCAAGAAAACATGTGAGCCCAACAAAATGAATTCCAACACCTTGCCTGTTTCAGGGGGAGGATCAGCTGGTTAAACAAATGATTCAAGTTTTTGATTTTCGGGAGGCTAGAGCTTGAACAAAGTACATTTAAATGAAGCAGAAAGATAAATAGTAAGAACAGAAATGACTGATGTAGAAGGATAAAAATCAGCAGCACTCACCAACAACTCCCAAAGCTGGTTCTTCCAAAACATTAATAAAATAAGCCATCACTAAGCACGTCTGGCCAATAAACACTAGTGTTGAAAAAGGTAACATCACAGATGTATGAGTTTCTTTTCCTCCAACGAACTATACAGAGCACTGTGCTACCCTAGGTTAAAATTCAATGACATGAATGGCTTTCTAGGACAACCAAAAGTACCAAACTGACTTTGAAGAGATAGAAAATCTGAAAATCATCAATGGTCATGGAAAAAAGCTACACGGCACTTAACTTTCCACAAACAGCAGCAGGGCAGGGGGTGCAACTCAGTGCTAGAAAACTTGCCTAACTTGGCCTAGGCTCTGGACTCAATCCTCGGCACTGCAAGACAGAAACGAGACAAAACACCAGCAGTCTGCACTCAGGTTCTGCCAAACTTCCAGAAGCACATTCTTCTTCTGTTCCACAGTGCAGAAAACGATGACAAGTTTCCCGATTTAATCACCAAGGAGAGCATAATTCTAATTAGGAGCTCACAAAAAAGACGGGAGGAAAAAGAACTGTACAATCTCATTTACAAATATGGACACCAATGCTCTAAACAATCAGGTAGCACACGGAAACTATCAAACTAACCCAAAGTGCCTTTGGAAGTGTCCCGGGATAGCAGAGAAAAAAAAAAAAAAAATCTAGCAACGCAGTCGCGGCGGCGGCGGAAGCCCGAGTGACCCCCCCACCCCGCCCCCGGCCCCGGTCACCCCCGGCCCCGGCCCCGGCCACAGGCCCCGGCAGGCGCCTGGCCCCGGGTCTCGGGCTCCTGCGCCACCCCCGCCCGCGGGGGCCCGAGAGGAGGGGGCGGCCGCCTGCCCAGGCCACCTGCAGCACAGACCGCTCGGCTCGCAGGCCGGGCCAGGCCGGGTAGGATATCTCTCCCGCCCAACGGGGACAGGACCCGGGCCGCTATGGAGCAGCTGGGCAACAGCGGGGGCGACCCGCCTCCCCGCACCGGGACTCCCGCGCTCGCACCACCGACCTAGGAGATGACACCGCTGAGGCACAGAGAAGCAAGCTGGCGCCCCGTGCGGCTCCTACTCACCCGCCAGGCTCAGCTCCCCCTCCGTTTCCGCCCACGTCGCAGCTGCCCGCAGCCAGCGCGGCTCTCAGCTCGGAGACGCTGGGCAAAAGGTCCCGTGCTCCCACGGACAGACGGCTCCCCGCTAACGCGGTCAGGGCGCACGCAGGCGCGGGGGGGGGCGGGGGGGGCGGGAGTCCAGGAGAGGAGCCCTGGGAGTTGTGGTCCAGGAGTCTGCATCTTTGCTGGGCGCCACCTCCATGGGCCAGCTGCAGGTGCTCCGGCCTTTCTCGCTGCCTCCTCTGTCTCCTCAAGGACTCGTCTTCCACTCCTGGATGATGGAGGAGTGTTTCCACGAAAGACCTGGACAGCCTCTCCCCTTCTTGGCATTGCACACCAGCGTTCTTCAAGGGTGGAAACGGTGGGTCACTCCTGTCATCTCAGTGCTTGGGGAAGCTGAGGCAGGAGGATCTCAACTTCAGCTCAGCTGGGGCAACTCAGTGACTGCGGAACACCCCGGCTTGCGATACATCTGCATATATATGCATGTATATATACTATGTATATATATGTACATGCATATATACATTTGGATACAAGGTCTCTCTCTCTCTCTCTCTCTCTCTCTCTCTCTCTCTCTCTCTCTCTCTCTCTCTCTCTCTCTCTCTCATATACACATAGGCTGGGGCTGGAGCTCGGTGCAGAGACCCTGGGTTACATTCCAAATATTGAAAAACAATTATTTCAAAGTGAGGTACTGGGACCAGTAGCTTCAGCATCACGTAGGAACTTGATAAAACTGCACGTTCTCCTACCTACCAAGGCTATTTTGTTTTTGCTTTGTTGTTTCTTTCTTTTGGTGGCACTGGGAAAGGAACCCAGGACCTCACATTTGCTAGGTCAGAACTGTACCACTGAGCTACACCTCTAGGTCTACTTGGTTTTACCGTATTCAAAGCTCTGAAGGGGGCCAGGGATCTACCTCAGTGGTTCGGCTGCTTACCTCACAAGCAGAAGGTCCTGAGTTCCATTGCCAGTACCAAAACAAACAAGCACACAACAACAACAAACTGGGAAGGTGGGTCCCACCAATCTACAATGTTTCGCAGGCACCTCAAGTGATTCTGACTTTGAGAACTTGACTAAGCTTCCCCCTGCCCGCTCCAAGGAGCTTAGGATTCCTATGGCAGGACTGTTCTTACATACATACCTACATACAAACCTACCTGTGTGCCCCTAGGTAAACTGCAGGAAAACCAGGAATTGATCTCCCAGCCTAAGCCTCTCCTCTCACTCTATACCATGTCCAACACCATCTCTAGCCTGCATCCAAGACACCCAAAACTCAAGGTCACGAAAAAACCCAGGATTCTCCAGGACTGGGGATTTAGCTCAGTGGCTCCGTCGCTTGCCTTGCAAGCTCAAGGCCCCGAGTTCGATCGCCGGTACCAAATACAAACCAACCAACCAACCAACAAAACACCCCAGGACTCTCTACTTCCCTCAAGCTGGTTCTCCTCCAATGGGCTTTACGGTCACGATTCTGAAGGACATTCTCTGGAGTTATACACATGGACCCCAGGGAGAGATACCACGGCAGGACCTTGAGTCAGATTTGACGGAGCAAGGATGAAACACAACCAACTCGGGCCAGGGAATTAGCTCAGTGGTGCAGCTGCCTCCCTCCCAAGCGCAAGGTCCTGAGTTCAATCCCCGCTACTGGAGGGCAAGAAAACATGTGAGCCCAACAAAATGAATTCCAACACCTTGCCTGTTTCAGGGGGAGGATCAGCTGGTTAAACAAATGATTCAAGTTTTTGATTTTCGGGAGGCTAGAGCTTGAACAAAGTACATTTAAATGAAGCAGAAAGATAAATAGTAAGAACAGAAATGACTGATGTAGAAGGATAAAAATCAGCAGCACTCACCAACAACTCCCAAAGCTGGTTCTTCCAAAACATTAATAAAATAAGCCATCACTAAGCACGTCTGGCCAATAAACACTAGTGTTGAAAAAGGTAACATCACAGATGTATGAGTTTCTTTTCCTCCAACGAACTATACAGAGCACTGTGCTACCCTAGGTTAAAATTCAATGACATGAATGGCTTTCTAGGACAACCAAAAGTACCAAACTGACTTTGAAGAGATAGAAAATCTGAAAATCATCAATGGTCATGGAAAAAAGCTACACGGCACTTAACTTTCCACAAACAGCAGCAGGGCAGGGGGTGCAACTCAGTGCTAGAAAACTTGCCTAACTTGGCCTAGGCTCTGGACTCAATCCTCGGCACTGCAAGACAGAAACGAGACAAAACACCAGCAGTCTGCACTCAGGTTCTGCCAAACTTCCAGAAGCACATTCTTCTTCTGTTCCACAGTGCAGAAAACGATGACAAGTTTCCCGATTTAATCACCAAGGAGAGCATAATTCTAATTAGGAGCTCACAAAAAAGACGGGAGGAAAAAGAACTGTACAATCTCATTTACAAATATGGACACCAATGCTCTAAACAATCAGGTAGCACACGGAAACTATCAAACTAACCCAAAGTGCCTTTGGAAGTGTCCCGGGATAGCAGAGAAAAAAAAAAAAAAAATCTAGCAACGCAGTCGCGGCGGCGGCGGAAGCCCGAGTGACCCCCCCACCCCGCCCCCGGCCCCGGTCACCCCCGGCCCCGGCCCCGGCCACAGGCCCCGGCAGGCGCCTGGCCCCGGGTCTCGGGCTCCTGCGCCACCCCCGCCCGCGGGGGCCCGAGAGGAGGGGGCGGCCGCCTGCCCAGGCCACCTGCAGCACAGACCGCTCGGCTCGCAGGCCGGGCCAGGCCGGGTAGGATATCTCTCCCGCCCAACGGGGACAGGACCCGGGCCGCTATGGAGCAGCTGGGCAACAGCGGGGGCGACCCGCCTCCCCGCACCGGGACTCCCGCGCTCGCACCACCGACCTAGGAGATGACACCGCTGAGGCACAGAGAAGCAAGCTGGCGCCCCGTGCGGCTCCTACTCACCCGCCAGGCTCAGCTCCCCCTCCGTTTCCGCCCACGTCGCAGCTGCCCGCAGCCAGCGCGGCTCTCAGCTCGGAGACGCTGGGCAAAAGGTCCCGTGCTCCCACGGACAGACGGCTCCCCGCTAACGCGGTCAGGGCGCACGCAGGCGCGGGGGGGGGCGGGGGGGGCGGGAGTCCAGGAGAGGAGCCCTGGGAGTTGTGGTCCAGGAGTCTGCATCTTTGCTGGGCGCCACCTCCATGGGCCAGCTGCAGGTGCTCCGGCCTTTCTCGCTGCCTCCTCTGTCTCCTCAAGGACTCGTCTTCCACTCCTGGATGATGGAGGAGTGTTTCCACGAAAGACCTGGACAGCCTCTCCCCTTCTTGGCATTGCACACCAGCGTTCTTCAAGGGTGGAAACGGTGGGTCACTCCTGTCATCTCAGTGCTTGGGGAAGCTGAGGCAGGAGGATCTCAACTTCAGCTCAGCTGGGGCAACTCAGTGACTGCGGAACACCCCGGCTTGCGATACATCTGCATATATATGCATGTATATATACTATGTATATATATGTACATGCATATATACATTTGGATACAAGGTCTCTCTCTCTCTCTCTCTCTCTCTCTCTCTCTCTCTCTCTCTCTCTCTCTCTCTCTCTCTCTCTCCATATACACATAGGCTGGGGCTGGAGCTCGGTGCAGAGACCCTGGGTTACATTCCAAATATTGAAAAACAATTATTTCAAAGTGAGGTACTGGGACCAGTAGCTTCAGCATCACGTAGGAACTTGATAAAACTGCACGTTCTCCTACCTACCAAGGCTATTTTGTTTTTGCTTTGTTGTTTCTTTCTTTTGGTGGCACTGGGAAAGGAACCCAGGACCTCACATTTGCTAGGTCAGAACTGTACCACTGAGCTACACCTCTAGGTCTACTTGGTTTTACCGTATTCAAAGCTCTGAAGGGGGCCAGGGATCTACCTCAGTGGTTCGGCTGCTTACCTCACAAGCAGAAGGTCCTGAGTTCCATTGCCAGTACCAAAACAAACAAGCACACAACAACAACAAACTGGGAAGGTGGGTCCCACCAATCTACAATGTTTCGCAGGCACCTCAAGTGATTCTGACTTTGAGAACTTGACTAAGCTTCCCCCTGCCCGCTCCAAGGAGCTTAGGATTCCTATGGCAGGACTGTTCTTACATACATACCTACATACAAACCTACCTGTGTGCCCCTAGGTAAACTGCAGGAAAACCAGGAATTGATCTCCCAGCCTAAGCCTCTCCTCTCACTCTATACCATGTCCAACACCATCTCTAGCCTGCATCCAAGACACCCAAAACTCAAGGTCACGAAAAAACCCAGGATTCTCCAGGACTGGGGATTTAGCTCAGTGGCTCCGTCGCTTGCCTTGCAAGCTCAAGGCCCCGAGTTCGATCGCCGGTACCAAATACAAACCAACCAACCAACCAACAAAACACCCCAGGACTCTCTACTTCCCTCAAGCTGGTTCTCCTCCAATGGGCTTTACGGTCACGATTCTGAAGGACATTCTCTGGAGTTATACACATGGACCCCAGGGAGAGATACCACGGCAGGACCTTGAGTCAGATTTGACGGAGCAAGGATGAAACACAACCAACTCGGGCCAGGGAATTAGCTCAGTGGTGCAGCTGCCTCCCTCCCAAGCGCAAGGTCCTGAGTTCAATCCCCGCTACTGGAGGGCAAGAAAACATGTGAGCCCAACAAAATGAATTCCAACACCTTGCCTGTTTCAGGGGGAGGATCAGCTGGTTAAACAAATGATTCAAGTTTTTGATTTTCGGGAGGCTAGAGCTTGAACAAAGTACATTTAAATGAAGGAGAAAGATAAATAGTAAGAACAGAAATGACTGATGTAGAAGGATAAAAATCAGCAGCACTCACCAACAACTCCCAAAGCTGGTTCTTCCAAAACATTAATAAAATAAGCCATCACTAAGCACGTCTGGCCAATAAACACTAGTGTTGAAAAAGGTAACATCACAGATGTATGAGTTTCTTTTCCTCCAACGAACTATACAGAGCACTGTGCTACCCTAGGTTAAAATTCAATGACATGAATGGCTTTCTAGGACAACCAAAAGTACCAAACTGACTTTGAAGAGATAGAAAATCTGAAAATCATCAATGGTCATGGAAAAAAGCTACACGGCACTTAACTTTCCACAAACAGCAGCAGGGCAGGGGGTGCAACTCAGTGCTAGAAAACTTGCCTAACTTGGCCTAGGCTCTGGACTCAATCCTCGGCACTGCAAGACAGAAACGAGACAAAACACCAGCAGTCTGCACTCAGGTTCTGCCAAACTTCCAGAAGCACATTCTTCTTCTGTTCCACAGTGCAGAAAACGATGACAAGTTTCCCGATTTAATCACCAAGGAGAGCATAATTCTAATTAGGAGCTCACAAAAAAGACGGGAGGAAAAAGAACTGTACAATCTCATTTACAAATATGGACACCAATGCTCTAAACAATCAGGTAGCACACGGAAACTATCAAACTAACCCAAAGTGCCTTTGGAAGTGTCCCGGGATAGCAGAGAAAAAAAAAAAAAAAATCTAGCAACGCAGTCGCGGCGGCGGCGGAAGCCCGAGTGACCCCCCCACCCCGCCCCCGGCCCCGGTCACCCCCGGCCCCGGCCCCGGCCACAGGCCCCGGCAGGCGCCTGGCCCCGGGTCTCGGGCTCCTGCGCCACCCCCGCCCGCGGGGGCCCGAGAGGAGGGGGCGGCCGCCTGCCCAGGCCACCTGCAGCACAGACCGCTCGGCTCGCAGGCCGGGCCAGGCCGGGTAGGATATCTCTCCCGCCCAACGGGGACAGGACCCGGGCCGCTATGGAGCAGCTGGGCAACAGCGGGGGCGACCCGCCTCCCCGCACCGGGACTCCCGCGCTCGCACCACCGACCTAGGAGATGACACCGCTGAGGCACAGAGAAGCAAGCTGGCGCCCCGTGCGGCTCCTACTCACCCGCCAGGCTCAGCTCCCCCTCCGTTTCCGCCCACGTCGCAGCTGCCCGCAGCCAGCGCGGCTCTCAGCTCGGAGACGCTGGGCAAAAGGTCCCGTGCTCCCACGGACAGACGGCTCCCCGCTAACGCGGTCAGGGCGCACGCAGGCGCGGGGGGGGGCGGGGGGGGCGGGAGTCCAGGAGAGGAGCCCTGGGAGTTGTGGTCCAGGAGTCTGCATCTTTGCTGGGCGCCACCTCCATGGGCCAGCTGCAGGTGCTCCGGCCTTTCTCGCTGCCTCCTCTGTCTCCTCAAGGACTCGTCTTCCACTCCTGGATGATGGAGGAGTGTTTCCACGAAAGACCTGGACAGCCTCTCCCCTTCTTGGCATTGCACACCAGCGTTCTTCAAGGGTGGAAACGGTGGGTCACTCCTGTCATCTCAGTGCTTGGGGAAGCTGAGGCAGGAGGATCTCAACTTCAGCTCAGCTGGGGCAACTCAGTGACTGCGGAACACCCCGGCTTGCGATACATCTGCATATATATGCATGTATATATACTATGTATATATATGTACATGCATATATACATTTGGATACAAGGTCTCTCTCTCTCTCTCTCTCTCTCTCTCTCTCTCTCTCTCTCTCTCTCTCTCTCTCTCTCTCTCTCTCTCCATATACACATAGGCTGGGGCTGGAGCTCGGTGCAGAGACCCTGGGTTACATTCCAAATATTGAAAAACAATTATTTCAAAGTGAGGTACTGGGACCAGTAGCTTCAGCATCACGTAGGAACTTGATAAAACTGCACGTTCTCCTACCTACCAAGGCTATTTTGTTTTTGCTTTGTTGTTTCTTTCTTTTGGTGGCACTGGGAAAGGAACCCAGGACCTCACATTTGCTAGGTCAGAACTGTACCACTGAGCTACACCTCTAGGTCTACTTGGTTTTACCGTATTCAAAGCTCTGAAGGGGGCCAGGGATCTACCTCAGTGGTTCGGCTGCTTACCTCACAAGCAGAAGGTCCTGAGTTCCATTGCCAGTACCAAAACAAACAAGCACACAACAACAACAAACTGGGAAGGTGGGTCCCACCAATCTACAATGTTTCGCAGGCACCTCAAGTGATTCTGACTTTGAGAACTTGACTAAGCTTCCCCCTGCCCGCTCCAAGGAGCTTAGGATTCCTATGGCAGGACTGTTCTTACATACATACCTACATACAAACCTACCTGTGTGCCCCTAGGTAAACTGCAGGAAAACCAGGAATTGATCTCCCAGCCTAAGCCTCTCCTCTCACTCTATACCATGTCCAACACCATCTCTAGCCTGCATCCAAGACACCCAAAACTCAAGGTCACGAAAAAACCCAGGATTCTCCAGGACTGGGGATTTAGCTCAGTGGCTCCGTCGCTTGCCTTGCAAGCTCAAGGCCCCGAGTTCGATCGCCGGTACCAAATACAAACCAACCAACCAACCAACAAAACACCCCAGGACTCTCTACTTCCCTCAAGCTGGTTCTCCTCCAATGGGCTTTACGGTCACGATTCTGAAGGACATTCTCTGGAGTTATACACATGGACCCCAGGGAGAGATACCACGGCAGGACCTTGAGTCAGATTTGACGGAGCAAGGATGAAACACAACCAACTCGGGCCAGGGAATTAGCTCAGTGGTGCAGCTGCCTCCCTCCCAAGCGCAAGGTCCTGAGTTCAATCCCCGCTACTGGAGGGCAAGAAAACATGTGAGCCCAACAAAATGAATTCCAACACCTTGCCTGTTTCAGGGGGAGGATCAGCTGGTTAAACAAATGATTCAAGTTTTTGATTTTCGGGAGGCTAGAGCTTGAACAAAGTACATTTAAATGAAGGAGAAAGATAAATAGTAAGAACAGAAATGACTGATGTAGAAGGATAAAAATCAGCAGCACTCACCAACAACTCCCAAAGCTGGTTCTTCCAAAACATTAATAAAATAAGCCATCACTAAGCACGTCTGGCCAATAAACACTAGTGTTGAAAAAGGTAACATCACAGATGTATGAGTTTCTTTTCCTCCAACGAACTATACAGAGCACTGTGCTACCCTAGGTTAAAATTCAATGACATGAATGGCTTTCTAGGACAACCAAAAGTACCAAACTGACTTTGAAGAGATAGAAAATCTGAAAATCATCAATGGTCATGGAAAAAAGCTACACGGCACTTAACTTTCCACAAACAGCAGCAGGGCAGGGGGTGCAACTCAGTGCTAGAAAACTTGCCTAACTTGGCCTAGGCTCTGGACTCAATCCTCGGCACTGCAAGACAGAAACGAGACAAAACACCAGCAGTCTGCACTCAGGTTCTGCCAAACTTCCAGAAGCACATTCTTCTTCTGTTCCACAGTGCAGAAAACGATGACAAGTTTCCCGATTTAATCACCAAGGAGAGCATAATTCTAATTAGGAGCTCACAAAAAAGACGGGAGGAAAAAGAACTGTACAATCTCATTTACAAATATGGACACCAATGCTCTAAACAATCAGGTAGCACACGGAAACTATCAAACTAACCCAAAGTGCCTTTGGAAGTGTCCCGGGATAGCAGAGAAAAAAAAAAAAAAAATCTAGCAACGCAGTCGCGGCGGCGGCGGAAGCCCGAGTGACCCCCCCACCCCGCCCCCGGCCCCGGTCACCCCCGGCCCCGGCCCCGGCCACAGGCCCCGGCAGGCGCCTGGCCCCGGGTCTCGGGCTCCTGCGCCACCCCCGCCCGCGGGGGCCCGAGAGGAGGGGGCGGCCGCCTGCCCAGGCCACCTGCAGCACAGACCGCTCGGCTCGCAGGCCGGGCCAGGCCGGGTAGGATATCTCTCCCGCCCAACGGGGACAGGACCCGGGCCGCTATGGAGCAGCTGGGCAACAGCGGGGGCGACCCGCCTCCCCGCACCGGGACTCCCGCGCTCGCACCACCGACCTAGGAGATGACACCGCTGAGGCACAGAGAAGCAAGCTGGCGCCCCGTGCGGCTCCTACTCACCCGCCAGGCTCAGCTCCCCCTCCGTTTCCGCCCACGTCGCAGCTGCCCGCAGCCAGCGCGGCTCTCAGCTCGGAGACGCTGGGCAAAAGGTCCCGTGCTCCCACGGACAGACGGCTCCCCGCTAACGCGGTCAGGGCGCACGCAGGCGCGGGGGGGGGCGGGGGGGGCGGGAGTCCAGGAGAGGAGCCCTGGGAGTTGTGGTCCAGGAGTCTGCATCTTTGCTGGGCGCCACCTCCATGGGCCAGCTGCAGGTGCTCCGGCCTTTCTCGCTGCCTCCTCTGTCTCCTCAAGGACTCGTCTTCCACTCCTGGATGATGGAGGAGTGTTTCCACGAAAGACCTGGACAGCCTCTCCCCTTCTTGGCATTGCACACCAGCGTTCTTCAAGGGTGGAAACGGTGGGTCACTCCTGTCATCTCAGTGCTTGGGGAAGCTGAGGCAGGAGGATCTCAACTTCAGCTCAGCTGGGGCAACTCAGTGACTGCGGAACACCCCGGCTTGCGATACATCTGCATATATATGCATGTATATATACTATGTATATATATGTACATGCATATATACATTTGGATACAAGGTCTCTCTCTCTCTCTCTCTCTCTCTCTCTCTCTCTCTCTCTCTCTCTCTCTCTCTCTCTCTCTCTCTCTCTCTCCATATACACATAGGCTGGGGCTGGAGCTCGGTGCAGAGACCCTGGGTTACATTCCAAATATTGAAAAACAATTATTTCAAAGTGAGGTACTGGGACCAGTAGCTTCAGCATCACGTAGGAACTTGATAAAACTGCACGTTCTCCTACCTACCAAGGCTATTTTGTTTTTGCTTTGTTGTTTCTTTCTTTTGGTGGCACTGGGAAAGGAACCCAGGACCTCACATTTGCTAGGTCAGAACTGTACCACTGAGCTACACCTCTAGGTCTACTTGGTTTTACCGTATTCAAAGCTCTGAAGGGGGCCAGGGATCTACCTCAGTGGTTCGGCTGCTTACCTCACAAGCAGAAGGTCCTGAGTTCCATTGCCAGTACCAAAACAAACAAGCACACAACAACAACAAACTGGGAAGGTGGGTCCCACCAATCTACAATGTTTCGCAGGCACCTCAAGTGATTCTGACTTTGAGAACTTGACTAAGCTTCCCCCTGCCCGCTCCAAGGAGCTTAGGATTCCTATGGCAGGACTGTTCTTACATACATACCTACATACAAACCTACCTGTGTGCCCCTAGGTAAACTGCAGGAAAACCAGGAATTGATCTCCCAGCCTAAGCCTCTCCTCTCACTCTATACCATGTCCAACACCATCTCTAGCCTGCATCCAAGACACCCAAAACTCAAGGTCACGAAAAAACCCAGGATTCTCCAGGACTGGGGATTTAGCTCAGTGGCTCCGTCGCTTGCCTTGCAAGCTCAAGGCCCCGAGTTCGATCGCCGGTACCAAATACAAACCAACCAACCAACCAACAAAACACCCCAGGACTCTCTACTTCCCTCAAGCTGGTTCTCCTCCAATGGGCTTTACGGTCACGATTCTGAAGGACATTCTCTGGAGTTATACACATGGACCCCAGGGAGAGATACCACGGCAGGACCTTGAGTCAGATTTGACGGAGCAAGGATGAAACACAACCAACTCGGGCCAGGGAATTAGCTCAGTGGTGCAGCTGCCTCCCTCCCAAGCGCAAGGTCCTGAGTTCAATCCCCGCTACTGGAGGGCAAGAAAACATGTGAGCCCAACAAAATGAATTCCAACACCTTGCCTGTTTCAGGGGGAGGATCAGCTGGTTAAACAAATGATTCAAGTTTTTGATTTTCGGGAGGCTAGAGCTTGAACAAAGTACATTTAAATGAAGGAGAAAGATAAATAGTAAGAACAGAAATGACTGATGTAGAAGGATAAAAATCAGCAGCACTCACCAACAACTCCCAAAGCTGGTTCTTCCAAAACATTAATAAAATAAGCCATCACTAAGCACGTCTGGCCAATAAACACTAGTGTTGAAAAAGGTAACATCACAGATGTATGAGTTTCTTTTCCTCCAACGAACTATACAGAGCACTGTGCTACCCTAGGTTAAAATTCAATGACATGAATGGCTTTCTAGGACAACCAAAAGTACCAAACTGACTTTGAAGAGATAGAAAATCTGAAAATCATCAATGGTCATGGAAAAAAGCTACACGGCACTTAACTTTCCACAAACAGCAGCAGGGCAGGGGGTGCAACTCAGTGCTAGAAAACTTGCCTAACTTGGCCTAGGCTCTGGACTCAATCCTCGGCACTGCAAGACAGAAACGAGACAAAACACCAGCAGTCTGCACTCAGGTTCTGCCAAACTTCCAGAAGCACATTCTTCTTCTGTTCCACAGTGCAGAAAACGATGACAAGTTTCCCGATTTAATCACCAAGGAGAGCATAATTCTAATTAGGAGCTCACAAAAAAGACGGGAGGAAAAAGAACTGTACAATCTCATTTACAAATATGGACACCAATGCTCTAAACAATCAGGTAGCACACGGAAACTATCAAACTAACCCAAAGTGCCTTTGGAAGTGTCCCGGGATAGCAGAGAAAAAAAAAAAAAAAATCTAGCAACGCAGTCGCGGCGGCGGCGGAAGCCCGAGTGACCCCCCCACCCCGCCCCCGGCCCCGGTCACCCCCGGCCCCGGCCCCGGCCACAGGCCCCGGCAGGCGCCTGGCCCCGGGTCTCGGGCTCCTGCGCCACCCCCGCCCGCGGGGGCCCGAGAGGAGGGGGCGGCCGCCTGCCCAGGCCACCTGCAGCACAGACCGCTCGGCTCGCAGGCCGGGCCAGGCCGGGTAGGATATCTCTCCCGCCCAACGGGGACAGGACCCGGGCCGCTATGGAGCAGCTGGGCAACAGCGGGGGCGACCCGCCTCCCCGCACCGGGACTCCCGCGCTCGCACCACCGACCTAGGAGATGACACCGCTGAGGCACAGAGAAGCAAGCTGGCGCCCCGTGCGGCTCCTACTCACCCGCCAGGCTCAGCTCCCCCTCCGTTTCCGCCCACGTCGCAGCTGCCCGCAGCCAGCGCGGCTCTCAGCTCGGAGACGCTGGGCAAAAGGTCCCGTGCTCCCACGGACAGACGGCTCCCCGCTAACGCGGTCAGGGCGCACGCAGGCGCGGGGGGGGGCGGGGGGGGCGGGAGTCCAGGAGAGGAGCCCTGGGAGTTGTGGTCCAGGAGTCTGCATCTTTGCTGGGCGCCACCTCCATGGGCCAGCTGCAGGTGCTCCGGCCTTTCTCGCTGCCTCCTCTGTCTCCTCAAGGACTCGTCTTCCACTCCTGGATGATGGAGGAGTGTTTCCACGAAAGACCTGGACAGCCTCTCCCCTTCTTGGCATTGCACACCAGCGTTCTTCAAGGGTGGAAACGGTGGGTCACTCCTGTCATCTCAGTGCTTGGGGAAGCTGAGGCAGGAGGATCTCAACTTCAGCTCAGCTGGGGCAACTCAGTGACTGCGGAACACCCCGGCTTGCGATACATCTGCATATATATGCATGTATATATACTATGTATATATATGTACATGCATATATACATTTGGATACAAGGTCTCTCTCTCTCTCTCTCTCTCTCTCTCTCTCTCTCTCTCTCTCTCTCTCTCTCTCTCTCTCTCTCTCCATATACACATAGGCTGGGGCTGGAGCTCGGTGCAGAGACCCTGGGTTACATTCCAAATATTGAAAAACAATTATTTCAAAGTGAGGTACTGGGACCAGTAGCTTCAGCATCACGTAGGAACTTGATAAAACTGCACGTTCTCCTACCTACCAAGGCTATTTTGTTTTTGCTTTGTTGTTTCTTTCTTTTGGTGGCACTGGGAAAGGAACCCAGGACCTCACATTTGCTAGGTCAGAACTGTACCACTGAGCTACACCTCTAGGTCTACTTGGTTTTACCGTATTCAAAGCTCTGAAGGGGGCCAGGGATCTACCTCAGTGGTTCGGCTGCTTACCTCACAAGCAGAAGGTCCTGAGTTCCATTGCCAGTACCAAAACAAACAAGCACACAACAACAACAAACTGGGAAGGTGGGTCCCACCAATCTACAATGTTTCGCAGGCACCTCAAGTGATTCTGACTTTGAGAACTTGACTAAGCTTCCCCCTGCCCGCTCCAAGGAGCTTAGGATTCCTATGGCAGGACTGTTCTTACATACATACCTACATACAAACCTACCTGTGTGCCCCTAGGTAAACTGCAGGAAAACCAGGAATTGATCTCCCAGCCTAAGCCTCTCCTCTCACTCTATACCATGTCCAACACCATCTCTAGCCTGCATCCAAGACACCCAAAACTCAAGGTCACGAAAAAACCCAGGATTCTCCAGGACTGGGGATTTAGCTCAGTGGCTCCGTCGCTTGCCTTGCAAGCTCAAGGCCCCGAGTTCGATCGCCGGTACCAAATACAAACCAACCAACCAACCAACAAAACACCCCAGGACTCTCTACTTCCCTCAAGCTGGTTCTCCTCCAATGGGCTTTACGGTCACGATTCTGAAGGACATTCTCTGGAGTTATACACATGGACCCCAGGGAGAGATACCACGGCAGGACCTTGAGTCAGATTTGACGGAGCAAGGATGAAACACAACCAACTCGGGCCAGGGAATTAGCTCAGTGGTGCAGCTGCCTCCCTCCCAAGCGCAAGGTCCTGAGTTCAATCCCCGCTACTGGAGGGCAAGAAAACATGTGAGCCCAACAAAATGAATTCCAACACCTTGCCTGTTTCAGGGGGAGGATCAGCTGGTTAAACAAATGATTCAAGTTTTTGATTTTCGGGAGGCTAGAGCTTGAACAAAGTACATTTAAATGAAGCAGAAAGATAAATAGTAAGAACAGAAATGACTGATGTAGAAGGATAAAAATCAGCAGCACTCACCAACAACTCCCAAAGCTGGTTCTTCCAAAACATTAATAAAATAAGCCATCACTAAGCACGTCTGGCCAATAAACACTAGTGTTGAAAAAGGTAACATCACAGATGTATGAGTTTCTTTTCCTCCAACGAACTATACAGAGCACTGTGCTACCCTAGGTTAAAATTCAATGACATGAATGGCTTTCTAGGACAACCAAAAGTACCAAACTGACTTTGAAGAGATAGAAAATCTGAAAATCATCAATGGTCATGGAAAAAAGCTACACGGCACTTAACTTTCCACAAACAGCAGCAGGGCAGGGGGTGCAACTCAGTGCTAGAAAACTTGCCTAACTTGGCCTAGGCTCTGGACTCAATCCTCGGCACTGCAAGACAGAAACGAGACAAAACACCAGCAGTCTGCACTCAGGTTCTGCCAAACTTCCAGAAGCACATTCTTCTTCTGTTCCACAGTGCAGAAAACGATGACAAGTTTCCCGATTTAATCACCAAGGAGAGCATAATTCTAATTAGGAGCTCACAAAAAAGACGGGAGGAAAAAGAACTGTACAATCTCATTTACAAATATGGACACCAATGCTCTAAACAATCAGGTAGCACACGGAAACTATCAAACTAACCCAAAGTGCCTTTGGAAGTGTCCCGGGATAGCAGAGAAAAAAAAAAAAAAATCTAGCAACGCAGTCGCGGCGGCGGCGGAAGCCCGAGTGACCCCCCCACCCCGCCCCCGGCCCCGGTCACCCCCGGCCCCGGCCCCGGCCACAGGCCCCGGCAGGCGCCTGGCCCCGGGTCTCGGGCTCCTGCGCCACCCCCGCCCGCGGGGGCCCGAGAGGAGGGGGCGGCCGCCTGCCCAGGCCACCTGCAGCACAGACCGCTCGGCTCGCAGGCCGGGCCAGGCCGGGTAGGATATCTCTCCCGCCCAACGGGGACAGGACCCGGGCCGCTATGGAGCAGCTGGGCAACAGCGGGGGCGACCCGCCTCCCCGCACCGGGACTCCCGCGCTCGCACCACCGACCTAGGAGATGACACCGCTGAGGCACAGAGAAGCAAGCTGGCGCCCCGTGCGGCTCCTACTCACCCGCCAGGCTCAGCTCCCCCTCCGTTTCCGCCCACGTCGCAGCTGCCCGCAGCCAGCGCGGCTCTCAGCTCGGAGACGCTGGGCAAAAGGTCCCGTGCTCCCACGGACAGACGGCTCCCCGCTAACGCGGTCAGGGCGCACGCAGGCGCGGGGGGGGGCGGGGGGGGCGGGAGTCCAGGAGAGGAGCCCTGGGAGTTGTGGTCCAGGAGTCTGCATCTTTGCTGGGCGCCACCTCCATGGGCCAGCTGCAGGTGCTCCGGCCTTTCTCGCTGCCTCCTCTGTCTCCTCAAGGACTCGTCTTCCACTCCTGGATGATGGAGGAGTGTTTCCACGAAAGACCTGGACAGCCTCTCCCCTTCTTGGCATTGCACACCAGCGTTCTTCAAGGGTGGAAACGGTGGGTCACTCCTGTCATCTCAGTGCTTGGGGAAGCTGAGGCAGGAGGATCTCAACTTCAGCTCAGCTGGGGCAACTCAGTGACTGCGGAACACCCCGGCTTGCGATACATCTGCATATATATGCATGTATATATACTATGTATATATATGTACATGCATATATACATTTGGATACAAGGTCTCTCTCTCTCTCTCTCTCTCTCTCTCTCTCTCTCTCTCTCTCTCTCTCTCTCTCTCTCTCTCTCCATATACACATAGGCTGGGGCTGGAGCTCGGTGCAGAGACCCTGGGTTACATTCCAAATATTGAAAAACAATTATTTCAAAGTGAGGTACTGGGACCAGTAGCTTCAGCATCACGTAGGAACTTGATAAAACTGCACGTTCTCCTACCTACCAAGGCTATTTTGTTTTTGCTTTGTTGTTTCTTTCTTTTGGTGGCACTGGGAAAGGAACCCAGGACCTCACATTTGCTAGGTCAGAACTGTACCACTGAGCTACACCTCTAGGTCTACTTGGTTTTACCGTATTCAAAGCTCTGAAGGGGGCCAGGGATCTACCTCAGTGGTTCGGCTGCTTACCTCACAAGCAGAAGGTCCTGAGTTCCATTGCCAGTACCAAAACAAACAAGCACACAACAACAACAAACTGGGAAGGTGGGTCCCACCAATCTACAATGTTTCGCAGGCACCTCAAGTGATTCTGACTTTGAGAACTTGACTAAGCTTCCCCCTGCCCGCTCCAAGGAGCTTAGGATTCCTATGGCAGGACTGTTCTTACATACATACCTACATACAAACCTACCTGTGTGCCCCTAGGTAAACTGCAGGAAAACCAGGAATTGATCTCCCAGCCTAAGCCTCTCCTCTCACTCTATACCATGTCCAACACCATCTCTAGCCTGCATCCAAGACACCCAAAACTCAAGGTCACGAAAAAACCCAGGATTCTCCAGGACTGGGGATTTAGCTCAGTGGCTCCGTCGCTTGCCTTGCAAGCTCAAGGCCCCGAGTTCGATCGCCGGTACCAAATACAAACCAACCAACCAACCAACAAAACACCCCAGGACTCTCTACTTCCCTCAAGCTGGTTCTCCTCCAATGGGCTTTACGGTCACGATTCTGAAGGACATTCTCTGGAGTTATACACATGGACCCCAGGGAGAGATACCACGGCAGGACCTTGAGTCAGATTTGACGGAGCAAGGATGAAACACAACCAACTCGGGCCAGGGAATTAGCTCAGTGGTGCAGCTGCCTCCCTCCCAAGCGCAAGGTCCTGAGTTCAATCCCCGCTACTGGAGGGCAAGAAAACATGTGAGCCCAACAAAATGAATTCCAACACCTTGCCTGTTTCAGGGGGAGGATCAGCTGGTTAAACAAATGATTCAAGTTTTTGATTTTCGGGAGGCTAGAGCTTGAACAAAGTACATTTAAATGAAGGAGAAAGATAAATAGTAAGAACAGAAATGACTGATGTAGAAGGATAAAAATCAGCAGCACTCACCAACAACTCCCAAAGCTGGTTCTTCCAAAACATTAATAAAATAAGCCATCACTAAGCACGTCTGGCCAATAAACACTAGTGTTGAAAAAGGTAACATCACAGATGTATGAGTTTCTTTTCCTCCAACGAACTATACAGAGCACTGTGCTACCCTAGGTTAAAATTCAATGACATGAATGGCTTTCTAGGACAACCAAAAGTACCAAACTGACTTTGAAGAGATAGAAAATCTGAAAATCATCAATGGTCATGGAAAAAAGCTACACGGCACTTAACTTTCCACAAACAGCAGCAGGGCAGGGGGTGCAACTCAGTGCTAGAAAACTTGCCTAACTTGGCCTAGGCTCTGGACTCAATCCTCGGCACTGCAAGACAGAAACGAGACAAAACACCAGCAGTCTGCACTCAGGTTCTGCCAAACTTCCAGAAGCACATTCTTCTTCTGTTCCACAGTGCAGAAAACGATGACAAGTTTCCCGATTTAATCACCAAGGAGAGCATAATTCTAATTAGGAGCTCACAAAAAAGACGGGAGGAAAAAGAACTGTACAATCTCATTTACAAATATGGACACCAATGCTCTAAACAATCAGGTAGCACACGGAAACTATCAAACTAACCCAAAGTGCCTTTGGAAGTGTCCCGGGATAGCAGAGAAAAAAAAAAAAAAATCTAGCAACGCAGTCGCGGCGGCGGCGGAAGCCCGAGTGACCCCCCCACCCCGCCCCCGGCCCCGGTCACCCCCGGCCCCGGCCCCGGCCACAGGCCCCGGCAGGCGCCTGGCCCCGGGTCTCGGGCTCCTGCGCCACCCCCGCCCGCGGGGGCCCGAGAGGAGGGGGCGGCCGCCTGCCCAGGCCACCTGCAGCACAGACCGCTCGGCTCGCAGGCCGGGCCAGGCCGGGTAGGATATCTCTCCCGCCCAACGGGGACAGGACCCGGGCCGCTATGGAGCAGCTGGGCAACAGCGGGGGCGACCCGCCTCCCCGCACCGGGACTCCCGCGCTCGCACCACCGACCTAGGAGATGACACCGCTGAGGCACAGAGAAGCAAGCTGGCGCCCCGTGCGGCTCCTACTCACCCGCCAGGCTCAGCTCCCCCTCCGTTTCCGCCCACGTCGCAGCTGCCCGCAGCCAGCGCGGCTCTCAGCTCGGAGACGCTGGGCAAAAGGTCCCGTGCTCCCACGGACAGACGGCTCCCCGCTAACGCGGTCAGGGCGCACGCAGGCGCGGGGGGGGGGCGGGGGGGGCGGGAGTCCAGGAGAGGAGCCCTGGGAGTTGTGGTCCAGGAGTCTGCATCTTTGCTGGGCGCCACCTCCATGGGCCAGCTGCAGGTGCTCCGGCCTTTCTCGCTGCCTCCTCTGTCTCCTCAAGGACTCGTCTTCCACTCCTGGATGATGGAGGAGTGTTTCCACGAAAGACCTGGACAGCCTCTCCCCTTCTTGGCATTGCACACCAGCGTTCTTCAAGGGTGGAAACGGTGGGTCACTCCTGTCATCTCAGTGCTTGGGGAAGCTGAGGCAGGAGGATCTCAACTTCAGCTCAGCTGGGGCAACTCAGTGACTGCGGAACACCCCGGCTTGCGATACATCTGCATATATATGCATGTATATATACTATGTATATATATGTACATGCATATATACATTTGGATACAAGGTCTCTCTCTCTCTCTCTCTCTCTCTCTCTCTCTCTCTCTCTCTCTCTCTCTCTCTCTCTCTCTCTCCATATACACATAGGCTGGGGCTGGAGCTCGGTGCAGAGACCCTGGGTTACATTCCAAATATTGAAAAACAATTATTTCAAAGTGAGGTACTGGGACCAGTAGCTTCAGCATCACGTAGGAACTTGATAAAACTGCACGTTCTCCTACCTACCAAGGCTATTTTGTTTTTGCTTTGTTGTTTCTTTCTTTTGGTGGCACTGGGAAAGGAACCCAGGACCTCACATTTGCTAGGTCAGAACTGTACCACTGAGCTACACCTCTAGGTCTACTTGGTTTTACCGTATTCAAAGCTCTGAAGGGGGCCAGGGATCTACCTCAGTGGTTCGGCTGCTTACCTCACAAGCAGAAGGTCCTGAGTTCCATTGCCAGTACCAAAACAAACAAGCACACAACAACAACAAACTGGGAAGGTGGGTCCCACCAATCTACAATGTTTCGCAGGCACCTCAAGTGATTCTGACTTTGAGAACTTGACTAAGCTTCCCCCTGCCCGCTCCAAGGAGCTTAGGATTCCTATGGCAGGACTGTTCTTACATACATACCTACATACAAACCTACCTGTGTGCCCCTAGGTAAACTGCAGGAAAACCAGGAATTGATCTCCCAGCCTAAGCCTCTCCTCTCACTCTATACCATGTCCAACACCATCTCTAGCCTGCATCCAAGACACCCAAAACTCAAGGTCACGAAAAAACCCAGGATTCTCCAGGACTGGGGATTTAGCTCAGTGGCTCCGTCGCTTGCCTTGCAAGCTCAAGGCCCCGAGTTCGATCGCCGGTACCAAATACAAACCAACCAACCAACCAACAAAACACCCCAGGACTCTCTACTTCCCTCAAGCTGGTTCTCCTCCAATGGGCTTTACGGTCACGATTCTGAAGGACATTCTCTGGAGTTATACACATGGACCCCAGGGAGAGATACCACGGCAGGACCTTGAGTCAGATTTGACGGAGCAAGGATGAAACACAACCAACTCGGGCCAGGGAATTAGCTCAGTGGTGCAGCTGCCTCCCTCCCAAGCGCAAGGTCCTGAGTTCAATCCCCGCTACTGGAGGGCAAGAAAACATGTGAGCCCAACAAAATGAATTCCAACACCTTGCCTGTTTCAGGGGGAGGATCAGCTGGTTAAACAAATGATTCAAGTTTTTGATTTTCGGGAGGCTAGAGCTTGAACAAAGTACATTTAAATGAAGCAGAAAGATAAATAGTAAGAACAGAAATGACTGATGTAGAAGGATAAAAATCAGCAGCACTCACCAACAACTCCCAAAGCTGGTTCTTCCAAAACATTAATAAAATAAGCCATCACTAAGCACGTCTGGCCAATAAACACTAGTGTTGAAAAAGGTAACATCACAGATGTATGAGTTTCTTTTCCTCCAACGAACTATACAGAGCACTGTGCTACCCTAGGTTAAAATTCAATGACATGAATGGCTTTCTAGGACAACCAAAAGTACCAAACTGACTTTGAAGAGATAGAAAATCTGAAAATCATCAATGGTCATGGAAAAAAGCTACACGGCACTTAACTTTCCACAAACAGCAGCAGGGCAGGGGGTGCAACTCAGTGCTAGAAAACTTGCCTAACTTGGCCTAGGCTCTGGACTCAATCCTCGGCACTGCAAGACAGAAACGAGACAAAACACCAGCAGTCTGCACTCAGGTTCTGCCAAACTTCCAGAAGCACATTCTTCTTCTGTTCCACAGTGCAGAAAACGATGACAAGTTTCCCGATTTAATCACCAAGGAGAGCATAATTCTAATTAGGAGCTCACAAAAAAGACGGGAGGAAAAAGAACTGTACAATCTCATTTACAAATATGGACACCAATGCTCTAAACAATCAGGTAGCACACGGAAACTATCAAACTAACCCAAAGTGCCTTTGGAAGTGTCCCGGGATAGCAGAGAAAAAAAAAAAAAAATCTAGCAACGCAGTCGCGGCGGCGGCGGAAGCCCGAGTGACCCCCCCACCCCGCCCCCGGCCCCGGTCACCCCCGGCCCCGGCCCCGGCCACAGGCCCCGGCAGGCGCCTGGCCCCGGGTCTCGGGCTCCTGCGCCACCCCCGCCCGCGGGGGCCCGAGAGGAGGGGGCGGCCGCCTGCCCAGGCCACCTGCAGCACAGACCGCTCGGCTCGCAGGCCGGGCCAGGCCGGGTAGGATATCTCTCCCGCCCAACGGGGACAGGACCCGGGCCGCTATGGAGCAGCTGGGCAACAGCGGGGGCGACCCGCCTCCCCGCACCGGGACTCCCGCGCTCGCACCACCGACCTAGGAGATGACACCGCTGAGGCACAGAGAAGCAAGCTGGCGCCCCGTGCGGCTCCTACTCACCCGCCAGGCTCAGCTCCCCCTCCGTTTCCGCCCACGTCGCAGCTGCCCGCAGCCAGCGCGGCTCTCAGCTCGGAGACGCTGGGCAAAAGGTCCCGTGCTCCCACGGACAGACGGCTCCCCGCTAACGCGGTCAGGGCGCACGCAGGCGCGGGGGGGGGCGGGGGGGGCGGGAGTCCAGGAGAGGAGCCCTGGGAGTTGTGGTCCAGGAGTCTGCATCTTTGCTGGGCGCCACCTCCATGGGCCAGCTGCAGGTGCTCCGGCCTTTCTCGCTGCCTCCTCTGTCTCCTCAAGGACTCGTCTTCCACTCCTGGATGATGGAGGAGTGTTTCCACGAAAGACCTGGACAGCCTCTCCCCTTCTTGGCATTGCACACCAGCGTTCTTCAAGGGTGGAAACGGTGGGTCACTCCTGTCATCTCAGTGCTTGGGGAAGCTGAGGCAGGAGGATCTCAACTTCAGCTCAGCTGGGGCAACTCAGTGACTGCGGAACACCCCGGCTTGCGATACATCTGCATATATATGCATGTATATATACTATGTATATATATGTACATGCATATATACATTTGGATACAAGGTCTCTCTCTCTCTCTCTCTCTCTCTCTCTCTCTCTCTCTCTCTCTCTCTCTCTCTCTCTCTCTCTCTCCATATACACATAGGCTGGGGCTGGAGCTCGGTGCAGAGACCCTGGGTTACATTCCAAATATTGAAAAACAATTATTTCAAAGTGAGGTACTGGGACCAGTAGCTTCAGCATCACGTAGGAACTTGATAAAACTGCACGTTCTCCTACCTACCAAGGCTATTTTGTTTTTGCTTTGTTGTTTCTTTCTTTTGGTGGCACTGGGAAAGGAACCCAGGACCTCACATTTGCTAGGTCAGAACTGTACCACTGAGCTACACCTCTAGGTCTACTTGGTTTTACCGTATTCAAAGCTCTGAAGGGGGCCAGGGATCTACCTCAGTGGTTCGGCTGCTTACCTCACAAGCAGAAGGTCCTGAGTTCCATTGCCAGTACCAAAACAAACAAGCACACAACAACAACAAACTGGGAAGGTGGGTCCCACCAATCTACAATGTTTCGCAGGCACCTCAAGTGATTCTGACTTTGAGAACTTGACTAAGCTTCCCCCTGCCCGCTCCAAGGAGCTTAGGATTCCTATGGCAGGACTGTTCTTACATACATACCTACATACAAACCTACCTGTGTGCCCCTAGGTAAACTGCAGGAAAACCAGGAATTGATCTCCCAGCCTAAGCCTCTCCTCTCACTCTATACCATGTCCAACACCATCTCTAGCCTGCATCCAAGACACCCAAAACTCAAGGTCACGAAAAAACCCAGGATTCTCCAGGACTGGGGATTTAGCTCAGTGGCTCCGTCGCTTGCCTTGCAAGCTCAAGGCCCCGAGTTCGATCGCCGGTACCAAATACAAACCAACCAACCAACCAACAAAACACCCCAGGACTCTCTACTTCCCTCAAGCTGGTTCTCCTCCAATGGGCTTTACGGTCACGATTCTGAAGGACATTCTCTGGAGTTATACACATGGACCCCAGGGAGAGATACCACGGCAGGACCTTGAGTCAGATTTGACGGAGCAAGGATGAAACACAACCAACTCGGGCCAGGGAATTAGCTCAGTGGTGCAGCTGCCTCCCTCCCAAGCGCAAGGTCCTGAGTTCAATCCCCGCTACTGGAGGGCAAGAAAACATGTGAGCCCAACAAAATGAATTCCAACACCTTGCCTGTTTCAGGGGGAGGATCAGCTGGTTAAACAAATGATTCAAGTTTTTGATTTTCGGGAGGCTAGAGCTTGAACAAAGTACATTTAAATGAAGCAGAAAGATAAATAGTAAGAACAGAAATGACTGATGTAGAAGGATAAAAATCAGCAGCACTCACCAACAACTCCCAAAGCTGGTTCTTCCAAAACATTAATAAAATAAGCCATCACTAAGCACGTCTGGCCAATAAACACTAGTGTTGAAAAAGGTAACATCACAGATGTATGAGTTTCTTTTCCTCCAACGAACTATACAGAGCACTGTGCTACCCTAGGTTAAAATTCAATGACATGAATGGCTTTCTAGGACAACCAAAAGTACCAAACTGACTTTGAAGAGATAGAAAATCTGAAAATCATCAATGGTCATGGAAAAAAGCTACACGGCACTTAACTTTCCACAAACAGCAGCAGGGCAGGGGGTGCAACTCAGTGCTAGAAAACTTGCCTAACTTGGCCTAGGCTCTGGACTCAATCCTCGGCACTGCAAGACAGAAACGAGACAAAACACCAGCAGTCTGCACTCAGGTTCTGCCAAACTTCCAGAAGCACATTCTTCTTCTGTTCCACAGTGCAGAAAACGATGACAAGTTTCCCGATTTAATCACCAAGGAGAGCATAATTCTAATTAGGAGCTCACAAAAAAGACGGGAGGAAAAAGAACTGTACAATCTCATTTACAAATATGGACACCAATGCTCTAAACAATCAGGTAGCACACGGAAACTATCAAACTAACCCAAAGTGCCTTTGGAAGTGTCCCGGGATAGCAGAGAAAAAAAAAAAAAAAATCTAGCAACGCAGTCGCGGCGGCGGCGGAAGCCCGAGTGACCCCCCCACCCCGCCCCCGGCCCCGGTCACCCCCGGCCCCGGCCCCGGCCACAGGCCCCGGCAGGCGCCTGGCCCCGGGTCTCGGGCTCCTGCGCCACCCCCGCCCGCGGGGGCCCGAGAGGAGGGGGCGGCCGCCTGCCCAGGCCACCTGCAGCACAGACCGCTCGGCTCGCAGGCCGGGCCAGGCCGGGTAGGATATCTCTCCCGCCCAACGGGGACAGGACCCGGGCCGCTATGGAGCAGCTGGGCAACAGCGGGGGCGACCCGCCTCCCCGCACCGGGACTCCCGCGCTCGCACCACCGACCTAGGAGATGACACCGCTGAGGCACAGAGAAGCAAGCTGGCGCCCCGTGCGGCTCCTACTCACCCGCCAGGCTCAGCTCCCCCTCCGTTTCCGCCCACGTCGCAGCTGCCCGCAGCCAGCGCGGCTCTCAGCTCGGAGACGCTGGGCAAAAGGTCCCGTGCTCCCACGGACAGACGGCTCCCCGCTAACGCGGTCAGGGCGCACGCAGGCGCGGGGGGGGGCGGGGGGGCGGGAGTCCAGGAGAGGAGCCCTGGGAGTTGTGGTCCAGGAGTCTGCATCTTTGCTGGGCGCCACCTCCATGGGCCAGCTGCAGGTGCTCCGGCCTTTCTCGCTGCCTCCTCTGTCTCCTCAAGGACTCGTCTTCCACTCCTGGATGATGGAGGAGTGTTTCCACGAAAGACCTGGACAGCCTCTCCCCTTCTTGGCATTGCACACCAGCGTTCTTCAAGGGTGGAAACGGTGGGTCACTCCTGTCATCTCAGTGCTTGGGGAAGCTGAGGCAGGAGGATCTCAACTTCAGCTCAGCTGGGGCAACTCAGTGACTGCGGAACACCCCGGCTTGCGATACATCTGCATATATATGCATGTATATATACTATGTATATATATGTACATGCATATATACATTTGGATACAAGGTGGCTGGGGCTGGAGCTCGGTGCAGAGACCCTGGGTTACATTCCAAATATTGAAAAACAATTATTTCAAAGTGAGGTACTGGGACCAGTAGCTTCAGCATCACGTAGGAACTTGATAAAACTGCACGTTCTCCTACCTACCAAGGCTATTTTGTTTTTGCTTTGTTGTTTCTTTCTTTTGGTGGCACTGGGAAAGGAACCCAGGACCTCACATTTGCTAGGTCAGAACTGTACCACTGAGCTACACCTCTAGGTCTACTTGGTTTTACCGTATTCAAAGCTCTGAAGGGGGCCAGGGATCTACCTCAGTGGTTCGGCTGCTTACCTCACAAGCAGAAGGTCCTGAGTTCCATTGCCAGTACCAAAACAAACAAGCACACAACAACAACAAACTGGGAAGGTGGGTCCCACCAATCTACAATGTTTCGCAGGCACCTCAAGTGATTCTGACTTTGAGAACTTGACTAAGCTTCCCCCTGCCCGCTCCAAGGAGCTTAGGATTCCTATGGCAGGACTGTTCTTACATACATACCTACATACAAACCTACCTGTGTGCCCCTAGGTAAACTGCAGGAAAACCAGGAATTGATCTCCCAGCCTAAGCCTCTCCTCTCACTCTATACCATGTCCAACACCATCTCTAGCCTGCATCCAAGACACCCAAAACTCAAGGTCACGAAAAAACCCAGGATTCTCCAGGACTGGGGATTTAGCTCAGTGGCTCCGTCGCTTGCCTTGCAAGCTCAAGGCCCCGAGTTCGATCGCCGGTACCAAATACAAACCAACCAACCAACCAACAAAACACCCCAGGACTCTCTACTTCCCTCAAGCTGGTTCTCCTCCAATGGGCTTTACGGTCACGATTCTGAAGGACATTCTCTGGAGTTATACACATGGACCCCAGGGAGAGATACCACGGCAGGACCTTGAGTCAGATTTGACGGAGCAAGGATGAAACACAACCAACTCGGGCCAGGGAATTAGCTCAGTGGTGCAGCTGCCTCCCTCCCAAGCGCAAGGTCCTGAGTTCAATCCCCGCTACTGGAGGGCAAAAAACATGTGAGCCCAACAAAATGAATTCCAACACCTTGCCTGTTTCAGGGGGAGGATCAGCTGGTTAAACAAATGATTCAAGTTTTTGATTTTCGGGAGGCTAGAGCTTGAACAAAGTACATTTAAATGAAGCAGAAATGACTGACCAGCACTCACCAACAACTCCCAAAGCTGGTTCTTCCAAAACATTAATAAAATAAGCCATCACTAAGCACGTCTGGCCAATAAACACTAGTGTTGAAAAAGGTAACATCACAGATGTATGAGTTTCTTTTCCTCCAACGAACTATACAGAGCACTGTGCTACCCTAGGTTAAAATTCAATGACATGAATGGCTTTCTAGGACAACCAAAAGTACCAAACTGACTTTGAAGAGATAGAAAATCTGAAAATCATCAATGGTCATGGAAAAAAGCTACACGGCACTTAACTTTCCACAAACAGCAGCAGGGCAGGGGGTGCAACTCAGTGCTAGAAAACTTGCCTAACTTGGCCTAGGCTCTGGACTCAATCCTCGGCACTGCAAGACAGAAACGAGACAAAACACCAGCAGTCTGCACTCAGGTTCTGCCAAACTTCCAGAAGCACATTCTTCTTCTGTTCCACAGTGCAGAAAACGATGACAAGTTTCCCGATTTAATCACCAAGGAGAGCATAATTCTAATTAGGAGCTCACAAAAAAGACGGGAGGAAAAAGAACTGTACAATCTCATTTACAAATATGGACACCAATGCTCTAAACAATCAGGTAGCACACGGAAACTATCAAACTAACCCAAAGTGCCTTTGGAAGTGTCCCGGGATAGCAGAGAAAAAAAAAAAAAAAAATCTAGCAACGCAGTCGCGGCGGCGGCGGAAGCCCGAGTGACCCCCCCACCCCGCCCCCGGCCCCGGTCACCCCCGGCCCCGGCCCCGGCCACAGGCCCCGGCAGGCGCCTGGCCCCGGGTCTCGGGCTCCTGCGCCACCCCCGCCCGCGGGGGCCCGAGAGGAGGGGGCGGCCGCCTGCCCAGGCCACCTGCAGCACAGACCGCTCGGCTCGCAGGCCGGGCCAGGCCGGGTAGGATATCTCTCCCGCCCAACGGGGACAGGACCCGGGCCGCTATGGAGCAGCTGGGCAACAGCGGGGGCGACCCGCCTCCCCGCACCGGGACTCCCGCGCTCGCACCACCGACCTAGGAGATGACACCGCTGAGGCACAGAGAAGCAAGCTGGCGCCCCGTGCGGCTCCTACTCACCCGCCAGGCTCAGCTCCCCCTCCGTTTCCGCCCACGTCGCAGCTGCCCGCAGCCAGCGCGGCTCTCAGCTCGGAGACGCTGGGCAAAAGGTCCCGTGCTCCCACGGACAGACGGCTCCCCGCTAACGCGGTCAGGGCGCACGCAGGCGCGGGGGGGGGGCGGGGGGGCGGGAGTCCAGGAGAGAAGCCCTGGGAGTTGTGGTCCAGGAGTCTGCATCTTTGCTGGGCGCCACCTCCATGGGCCAGCTGCAGGTGCTCCGGCCTTTCTCGCTGCCTCCTCTGTCTCCTCAAGGACTCGTCTTCCACTCCTGGATGATGGAGGAGTGTTTCCACGAAAGACCTGGACAGCCTCTCCCCTTCTTGGCATTGCACACCAGCGTTCTTCAAGGGTGGAAACGGTGGGTCACTCCTGTCATCTCAGTGCTTGGGGAAGCTGAGGCAGGAGGATCTCAACTTCAGCTCAGCTGGGGCAACTCAGTGACTGCGGAACACCCCGGCTTGCGATACATCTGCATATATATGCATGTATATATACTATGTATATATATGTACATGCATATATACATTTGGATACAAGGTCTCTCTCTCTCTCTCTCTCTCTCTCTCTCTCTCTCTCTCTCTCTCTCTTTCTCTCTCTCTCTCTCTCCATATACACATAGGCTGGGGCTGGAGCTCGGTGCAGAGACCCTGGGTTACATTCCAAATATTGAAAAACAATTATTTCAAAGTGAGGTACTGGGACCAGTAGCTTCAGCATCACGTAGGAACTTGATAAAACTGCACGTTCTCCTACCTACCAAGGCTATTTTGTTTTTGCTTTGTTGTTTCTTTCTTTTGGTGGCACTGGGAAAGGAACCCAGGACCTCACATTTGCTAGGTCAGAACTGTACCACTGAGCTACACCTCTAGGTCTACTTGGTTTTACCGTATTCAAAGCTCTGAAGGGGGCCAGGGATCTACCTCAGTGGTTCGGCTGCTTACCTCACAAGCAGAAGGTCCTGAGTTCCATTGCCAGTACCAAAACAAACAAGCACACAACAACAACAAACTGGGAAGGTGGGTCCCACCAATCTACAATGTTTCGCAGGCACCTCAAGTGATTCTGACTTTGAGAACTTGACTAAGCTTCCCCCTGCCCGCTCCAAGGAGCTTAGGATTCCTATGGCAGGACTGTTCTTACATACATACCTACATACAAACCTACCTGTGTGCCCCTAGGTAAACTGCAGGAAAACCAGGAATTGATCTCCCAGCCTAAGCCTCTCCTCTCACTCTATACCATGTCCAACACCATCTCTAGCCTGCATCCAAGACACCCAAAACTCAAGGTCACGAAAAAACCCAGGATTCTCCAGGACTGGGGATTTAGCTCAGTGGCTCCGTCGCTTGCCTTGCAAGCTCAAGGCCCCGAGTTCGATCGCCGGTACCAAATACAAACCAACCAACCAACCAACAAAACACCCCAGGACTCTCTACTTCCCTCAAGCTGGTTCTCCTCCAATGGGCTTTACGGTCACGATTCTGAAGGACATTCTCTGGAGTTATACACATGGACCCCAGGGAGAGATACCACGGCAGGACCTTGAGTCAGATTTGACGGAGCAAGGATGAAACACAACCAACTCGGGCCAGGGAATTAGCTCAGTGGTGCAGCTGCCTCCCTCCCAAGCGCAAGGTCCTGAGTTCAATCCCCGCTACTGGAGGGCAAAAAACATGTGAGCCCAACAAAATGAATTCCAACACCTTGCCTGTTTCAGGGGGAGGATCAGCTGGTTAAACAAATGATTCAAGTTTTTGATTTTCGGGAGGCTAGAGCTTGAACAAAGTACATTTAAATGAAGCAGAAAGATAAATAGTAAGAACAGAAATGACTGATGTAGAAGGATAAAAATCAGCAGCACTCACCAACAACTCCCAAAGCTGGTTCTTCCAAAACATTAATAAAATAAGCCATCACTAAGCACGTCTGGCCAATAAACACTAGTGTTGAAAAAGGTAACATCACAGATGTATGAGTTTCTTTTCCTCCAACGAACTATACAGAGCACTGTGCTACCCTAGGTTAAAATTCAATGACATGAATGGCTTTCTAGGACAACCAAAAGTACCAAACTGACTTTGAAGAGATAGAAAATCTGAAAATCATCAATGGTCATGGAAAAAAGCTACACGGCACTTAACTTTCCACAAACAGCAGCAGGGCAGGGGGTGCAACTCAGTGCTAGAAAACTTGCCTAACTTGGCCTAGGCTCTGGACTCAATCCTCGGCACTGCAAGACAGAAACGAGACAAAACACCAGCAGTCTGCACTCAGGTTCTGCCAAACTTCCAGAAGCACATTCTTCTTCTGTTCCACAGTGCAGAAAACGATGACAAGTTTCCCGATTTAATCACCAAGGAGAGCATAATTCTAATTAGGAGCTCACAAAAAAGACGGGAGGAAAAAGAACTGTACAATCTCATTTACAAATATGGACACCAATGCTCTAAACAATCAGGTAGCACACGGAAACTATCAAACTAACCCAAAGTGCCTTTGGAAGTGTCCCGGGATAGCAGAGAAAAAAAAAAAAAAAATCTAGCAACGCAGTCGCGGCGGCGGCGGAAGCCCGAGTGACCCCCCCACCCCGCCCCCGGCCCCGGTCACCCCCGGCCCCGGCCCCGGCCACAGGCCCCGGCAGGCGCCTGGCCCCGGGTCTCGGGCTCCTGCGCCACCCCCGCCCGCGGGGGCCCGAGAGGAGGGGGCGGCCGCCTGCCCAGGCCACCTGCAGCACAGACCGCTCGGCTCGCAGGCCGGGCCAGGCCGGGTAGGATATCTCTCCCGCCCAACGGGGACAGGACCCGGGCCGCTATGGAGCAGCTGGGCAACAGCGGGGGCGACCCGCCTCCCCGCACCGGGACTCCCGCGCTCGCACCACCGACCTAGGAGATGACACCGCTGAGGCACAGAGAAGCAAGCTGGCGCCCCGTGCGGCTCCTACTCACCCGCCAGGCTCAGCTCCCCCTCCGTTTCCGCCCACGTCGCAGCTGCCCGCAGCCAGCGCGGCTCTCAGCTCGGAGACGCTGGGCAAAAGGTCCCGTGCTCCCACGGACAGACGGCTCCCCGCTAACGCGGTCAGGGCGCACGCAGGCGCGGGGGGGGGCGGGGGGGGGGGGGAGTCCAGGAGAGGAGCCCTGGGAGTTGTGGTCCAGGAGTCTGCATCTTTGCTGGGCGCCACCTCCATGGGCCAGCTGCAGGTGCTCCGGCCTTTCTCGCTGCCTCCTCTGTCTCCTCAAGGACTCGTCTTCCACTCCTGGATGATGGAGGAGTGTTTCCACGAAAGACCTGGACAGCCTCTCCCCTTCTTGGCATTGCACACCAGCGTTCTTCAAGGGTGGAAACGGTGGGTCACTCCTGTCATCTCAGTGCTTGGGGAAGCTGAGGCAGGAGGATCTCAACTTCAGCTCAGCTGGGGCAACTCAGTGACTGCGGAACACCCCGGCTTGCGATACATCTGCATATATATGCATGTATATATACTATGTATATATATGTACATGCATATATACATTTGGATACAAGGTCTCTCTCTCTCTCTCTCTCTCTCTCTCTCTCTCTCTCTCTCTCTCTCTCTCTCTCTCTCTCTCTCTCCATATACACATAGGCTGGGGCTGGAGCTCGGTGCAGAGACCCTGGGTTACATTCCAAATATTGAAAAACAATTATTTCAAAGTGAGGTACTGGGACCAGTAGCTTCAGCATCACGTAGGAACTTGATAAAACTGCACGTTCTCCTACCTACCAAGGCTATTTTGTTTTTGCTTTGTTGTTTCTTTCTTTTGGTGGCACTGGGAAAGGAACCCAGGACCTCACATTTGCTAGGTCAGAACTGTACCACTGAGCTACACCTCTAGGTCTACTTGGTTTTACCGTATTCAAAGCTCTGAAGGGGGCCAGGGATCTACCTCAGTGGTTCGGCTGCTTACCTCACAAGCAGAAGGTCCTGAGTTCCATTGCCAGTACCAAAACAAACAAGCACACAACAACAACAAACTGGGAAGGTGGGTCCCACCAATCTACAATGTTTCGCAGGCACCTCAAGTGATTCTGACTTTGAGAACTTGACTAAGCTTCCCCCTGCCCGCTCCAAGGAGCTTAGGATTCCTATGGCAGGACTGTTCTTACATACATACCTACATACAAACCTACCTGTGTGCCCCTAGGTAAACTGCAGGAAAACCAGGAATTGATCTCCCAGCCTAAGCCTCTCCTCTCACTCTATACCATGTCCAACACCATCTCTAGCCTGCATCCAAGACACCCAAAACTCAAGGTCACGAAAAAACCCAGGATTCTCCAGGACTGGGGATTTAGCTCAGTGGCTCCGTCGCTTGCCTTGCAAGCTCAAGGCCCCGAGTTCGATCGCCGGTACCAAATACAAACCAACCAACCAACCAACAAAACACCCCAGGACTCTCTACTTCCCTCAAGCTGGTTCTCCTCCAATGGGCTTTACGGTCACGATTCTGAAGGACATTCTCTGGAGTTATACACATGGACCCCAGGGAGAGATACCACGGCAGGACCTTGAGTCAGATTTGACGGAGCAAGGATGAAACACAACCAACTCGGGCCAGGGAATTAGCTCAGTGGTGCAGCTGCCTCCCTCCCAAGCGCAAGGTCCTGAGTTCAATCCCCGCTACTGGAGGGCAAGAAAACATGTGAGCCCAACAAAATGAATTCCAACACCTTGCCTGTTTCAGGGGGAGGATCAGCTGGTTAAACAAATGATTCAAGTTTTTGATTTTCGGGAGGCTAGAGCTTGAACAAAGTACATTTAAATGAAGCAGAAAGATAAATAGTAAGAACAGAAATGACTGATGTAGAAGGATAAAAATCAGCAGCACTCACCAACAACTCCCAAAGCTGGTTCTTCCAAAACATTAATAAAATAAGCCATCACTAAGCACGTCTGGCCAATAAACACTAGTGTTGAAAAAGGTAACATCACAGATGTATGAGTTTCTTTTCCTCCAACGAACTATACAGAGCACTGTGCTACCCTAGGTTAAAATTCAATGACATGAATGGCTTTCTAGGACAACCAAAAGTACCAAACTGACTTTGAAGAGATAGAAAATCTGAAAATCATCAATGGTCATGGAAAAAAGCTACACGGCACTTAACTTTCCACAAACAGCAGCAGGGCAGGGGGTGCAACTCAGTGCTAGAAAACTTGCCTAACTTGGCCTAGGCTCTGGACTCAATCCTCGGCACTGCAAGACAGAAACGAGACAAAACACCAGCAGTCTGCACTCAGGTTCTGCCAAACTTCCAGAAGCACATTCTTCTTCTGTTCCACAGTGCAGAAAACGATGACAAGTTTCCCGATTTAATCACCAAGGAGAGCATAATTCTAATTAGGAGCTCACAAAAAAGACGGGAGGAAAAAGAACTGTACAATCTCATTTACAAATATGGACACCAATGCTCTAAACAATCAGGTAGCACACGGAAACTATCAAACTAACCCAAAGTGCCTTTGGAAGTGTCCCGGGATAGCAGAGAAAAAAAAAAAAAAAATCTAGCAACGCAGTCGCGGCGGCGGCGGAAGCCCGAGTGACCCCCCCACCCCGCCCCCGGCCCCGGTCACCCCCGGCCCCGGCCCCGGCCACAGGCCCCGGCAGGCGCCTGGCCCCGGGTCTCGGGCTCCTGCGCCACCCCCGCCCGCGGGGGCCCGAGAGGAGGGGGCGGCCGCCTGCCCAGGCCACCTGCAGCACAGACCGCTCGGCTCGCAGGCCGGGCCAGGCCGGGTAGGATATCTCTCCCGCCCAACGGGGACAGGACCCGGGCCGCTATGGAGCAGCTGGGCAACAGCGGGGGCGACCCGCCTCCCCGCACCGGGACTCCCGCGCTCGCACCACCGACCTAGGAGATGACACCGCTGAGGCACAGAGAAGCAAGCTGGCGCCCCGTGCGGCTCCTACTCACCCGCCAGGCTCAGCTCCCCCTCCGTTTCCGCCCACGTCGCAGCTGCCCGCAGCCAGCGCGGCTCTCAGCTCGGAGACGCTGGGCAAAAGGTCCCGTGCTCCCACGGACAGACGGCTCCCCGCTAACGCGGTCAGGGCGCACGCAGGCGCGGGGGGGGGCGGGGGGGGCGGGAGTCCAGGAGAGGAGCCCTGGGAGTTGTGGTCCAGGAGTCTGCATCTTTGCTGGGCGCCACCTCCATGGGCCAGCTGCAGGTGCTCCGGCCTTTCTCGCTGCCTCCTCTGTCTCCTCAAGGACTCGTCTTCCACTCCTGGATGATGGAGGAGTGTTTCCACGAAAGACCTGGACAGCCTCTCCCCTTCTTGGCATTGCACACCAGCGTTCTTCAAGGGTGGAAACGGTGGGTCACTCCTGTCATCTCAGTGCTTGGGGAAGCTGAGGCAGGAGGATCTCAACTTCAGCTCAGCTGGGGCAACTCAGTGACTGCGGAACACCCCGGCTTGCGATACATCTGCATATATATGCATGTATATATACTATGTATATATATGTACATGCATATATACATTTGGATACAAGGTCTCTCTCTCTCTCTCTCTCTCTCTCTCTCTCTCTCTCTCTCTCTCTCTCTCTCTCTCTCTCTCTCTCCATATACACATAGGCTGGGGCTGGAGCTCGGTGCAGAGACCCTGGGTTACATTCCAAATATTGAAAAACAATTATTTCAAAGTGAGGTACTGGGACCAGTAGCTTCAGCATCACGTAGGAACTTGATAAAACTGCACGTTCTCCTACCTACCAAGGCTATTTTGTTTTTGCTTTGTTGTTTCTTTCTTTTGGTGGCACTGGGAAAGGAACCCAGGACCTCACATTTGCTAGGTCAGAACTGTACCACTGAGCTACACCTCTAGGTCTACTTGGTTTTACCGTATTCAAAGCTCTGAAGGGGGCCAGGGATCTACCTCAGTGGTTCGGCTGCTTACCTCACAAGCAGAAGGTCCTGAGTTCCATTGCCAGTACCAAAACAAACAAGCACACAACAACAACAAACTGGGAAGGTGGGTCCCACCAATCTACAATGTTTCGCAGGCACCTCAAGTGATTCTGACTTTGAGAACTTGACTAAGCTTCCCCCTGCCCGCTCCAAGGAGCTTAGGATTCCTATGGCAGGACTGTTCTTACATACATACCTACATACAAACCTACCTGTGTGCCCCTAGGTAAACTGCAGGAAAACCAGGAATTGATCTCCCAGCCTAAGCCTCTCCTCTCACTCTATACCATGTCCAACACCATCTCTAGCCTGCATCCAAGACACCCAAAACTCAAGGTCACGAAAAAACCCAGGATTCTCCAGGACTGGGGATTTAGCTCAGTGGCTCCGTCGCTTGCCTTGCAAGCTCAAGGCCCCGAGTTCGATCGCCGGTACCAAATACAAACCAACCAACCAACCAACAAAACACCCCAGGACTCTCTACTTCCCTCAAGCTGGTTCTCCTCCAATGGGCTTTACGGTCACGATTCTGAAGGACATTCTCTGGAGTTATACACATGGACCCCAGGGAGAGATACCACGGCAGGACCTTGAGTCAGATTTGACGGAGCAAGGATGAAACACAACCAACTCGGGCCAGGGAATTAGCTCAGTGGTGCAGCTGCCTCCCTCCCAAGCGCAAGGTCCTGAGTTCAATCCCCGCTACTGGAGGGCAAGAAAACATGTGAGCCCAACAAAATGAATTCCAACACCTTGCCTGTTTCAGGGGGAGGATCAGCTGGTTAAACAAATGATTCAAGTTTTTGATTTTCGGGAGGCTAGAGCTTGAACAAAGTACATTTAAATGAAGCAGAAAGATAAATAGTAAGAACAGAAATGACTGATGTAGAAGGATAAAAATCAGCAGCACTCACCAACAACTCCCAAAGCTGGTTCTTCCAAAACATTAATAAAATAAGCCATCACTAAGCACGTCTGGCCAATAAACACTAGTGTTGAAAAAGGTAACATCACAGATGTATGAGTTTCTTTTCCTCCAACGAACTATACAGAGCACTGTGCTACCCTAGGTTAAAATTCAATGACATGAATGGCTTTCTAGGACAACCAAAAGTACCAAACTGACTTTGAAGAGATAGAAAATCTGAAAATCATCAATGGTCATGGAAAAAAGCTACACGGCACTTAACTTTCCACAAACAGCAGCAGGGCAGGGGGTGCAACTCAGTGCTAGAAAACTTGCCTAACTTGGCCTAGGCTCTGGACTCAATCCTCGGCACTGCAAGACAGAAACGAGACAAAACACCAGCAGTCTGCACTCAGGTTCTGCCAAACTTCCAGAAGCACATTCTTCTTCTGTTCCACAGTGCAGAAAACGATGACAAGTTTCCCGATTTAATCACCAAGGAGAGCATAATTCTAATTAGGAGCTCACAAAAAAGACGGGAGGAAAAAGAACTGTACAATCTCATTTACAAATATGGACACCAATGCTCTAAACAATCAGGTAGCACACGGAAACTATCAAACTAACCCAAAGTGCCTTTGGAAGTGTCCCGGGATAGCAGAGAAAAAAAAAAAAAAAATCTAGCAACGCAGTCGCGGCGGCGGCGGAAGCCCGAGTGACCCCCCCACCCCGCCCCCGGCCCCGGTCACCCCCGGCCCCGGCCCCGGCCACAGGCCCCGGCAGGCGCCTGGCCCCGGGTCTCGGGCTCCTGCGCCACCCCCGCCCGCGGGGGCCCGAGAGGAGGGGGCGGCCGCCTGCCCAGGCCACCTGCAGCACAGACCGCTCGGCTCGCAGGCCGGGCCAGGCCGGGTAGGATATCTCTCCCGCCCAACGGGGACAGGACCCGGGCCGCTATGGAGCAGCTGGGCAACAGCGGGGGCGACCCGCCTCCCCGCACCGGGACTCCCGCGCTCGCACCACCGACCTAGGAGATGACACCGCTGAGGCACAGAGAAGCAAGCTGGCGCCCCGTGCGGCTCCTACTCACCCGCCAGGCTCAGCTCCCCCTCCGTTTCCGCCCACGTCGCAGCTGCCCGCAGCCAGCGCGGCTCTCAGCTCGGAGACGCTGGGCAAAAGGTCCCGTGCTCCCACGGACAGACGGCTCCCCGCTAACGCGGTCAGGGCGCACGCAGGCGCGGGGGGGGGCGGGGGGGGCGGGAGTCCAGGAGAGGAGCCCTGGGAGTTGTGGTCCAGGAGTCTGCATCTTTGCTGGGCGCCACCTCCATGGGCCAGCTGCAGGTGCTCCGGCCTTTCTCGCTGCCTCCTCTGTCTCCTCAAGGACTCGTCTTCCACTCCTGGATGATGGAGGAGTGTTTCCACGAAAGACCTGGACAGCCTCTCCCCTTCTTGGCATTGCACACCAGCGTTCTTCAAGGGTGGAAACGGTGGGTCACTCCTGTCATCTCAGTGCTTGGGGAAGCTGAGGCAGGAGGATCTCAACTTCAGCTCAGCTGGGGCAACTCAGTGACTGCGGAACACCCCGGCTTGCGATACATCTGCATATATATGCATGTATATATACTATGTATATATATGTACATGCATATATACATTTGGATACAAGGTCTCTCTCTCTCTCTCTCTCTCTCTCTCTCTCTCTCTCTCTCTCTCTCTCTTTCTCTCTCTCTCTCTCCATATACACATAGGCTGGGGCTGGAGCTCGGTGCAGAGACCCTGGGTTACATTCCAAATATTGAAAAACAATTATTTCAAAGTGAGGTACTGGGACCAGTAGCTTCAGCATCACGTAGGAACTTGATAAAACTGCACGTTCTCCTACCTACCAAGGCTATTTTGTTTTTGCTTTGTTGTTTCTTTCTTTTGGTGGCACTGGGAAAGGAACCCAGGACCTCACATTTGCTAGGTCAGAACTGTACCACTGAGCTACACCTCTAGGTCTACTTGGTTTTACCGTATTCAAAGCTCTGAAGGGGGCCAGGGATCTACCTCAGTGGTTCGGCTGCTTACCTCACAAGCAGAAGGTCCTGAGTTCCATTGCCAGTACCAAAACAAACAAGCACACAACAACAACAAACTGGGAAGGTGGGTCCCACCAATCTACAATGTTTCGCAGGCACCTCAAGTGATTCTGACTTTGAGAACTTGACTAAGCTTCCCCCTGCCCGCTCCAAGGAGCTTAGGATTCCTATGGCAGGACTGTTCTTACATACATACCTACATACAAACCTACCTGTGTGCCCCTAGGTAAACTGCAGGAAAACCAGGAATTGATCTCCCAGCCTAAGCCTCTCCTCTCACTCTATACCATGTCCAACACCATCTCTAGCCTGCATCCAAGACACCCAAAACTCAAGGTCACGAAAAAACCCAGGATTCTCCAGGACTGGGGATTTAGCTCAGTGGCTCCGTCGCTTGCCTTGCAAGCTCAAGGCCCCGAGTTCGATCGCCGGTACCAAATACAAACCAACCAACCAACCAACAAAACACCCCAGGACTCTCTACTTCCCTCAAGCTGGTTCTCCTCCAATGGGCTTTACGGTCACGATTCTGAAGGACATTCTCTGGAGTTATACACATGGACCCCAGGGAGAGATACCACGGCAGGACCTTGAGTCAGATTTGACGGAGCAAGGATGAAACACAACCAACTCGGGCCAGGGAATTAGCTCAGTGGTGCAGCTGCCTCCCTCCCAAGCGCAAGGTCCTGAGTTCAATCCCCGCTACTGGAGGGCAAGAAAACATGTGAGCCCAACAAAATGAATTCCAACACCTTGCCTGTTTCAGGGGGAGGATCAGCTGGTTAAACAAATGATTCAAGTTTTTGATTTTCGGGAGGCTAGAGCTTGAACAAAGTACATTTAAATGAAGCAGAAAGATAAATAGTAAGAACAGAAATGACTGATGTAGAAGGATAAAAATCAGCAGCACTCACCAACAACTCCCAAAGCTGGTTCTTCCAAAACATTAATAAAATAAGCCATCACTAAGCACGTCTGGCCAATAAACACTAGTGTTGAAAAAGGTAACATCACAGATGTATGAGTTTCTTTTCCTCCAACGAACTATACAGAGCACTGTGCTACCCTAGGTTAAAATTCAATGACATGAATGGCTTTCTAGGACAACCAAAAGTACCAAACTGACTTTGAAGAGATAGAAAATCTGAAAATCATCAATGGTCATGGAAAAAAGCTACACGGCACTTAACTTTCCACAAACAGCAGCAGGGCAGGGGGTGCAACTCAGTGCTAGAAAACTTGCCTAACTTGGCCTAGGCTCTGGACTCAATCCTCGGCACTGCAAGACAGAAACGAGACAAAACACCAGCAGTCTGCACTCAGGTTCTGCCAAACTTCCAGAAGCACATTCTTCTTCTGTTCCACAGTGCAGAAAACGATGACAAGTTTCCCGATTTAATCACCAAGGAGAGCATAATTCTAATTAGGAGCTCACAAAAAAGACGGGAGGAAAAAGAACTGTACAATCTCATTTACAAATATGGACACCAATGCTCTAAACAATCAGGTAGCACACGGAAACTATCAAACTAACCCAAAGTGCCTTTGGAAGTGTCCCGGGATAGCAGAGAAAAAAAAAAAAAAAATCTAGCAACGCAGTCGCGGCGGCGGCGGAAGCCCGAGTGACCCCCCCACCCCGCCCCCGGCCCCGGTCACCCCCGGCCCCGGCCCCGGCCACAGGCCCCGGCAGGCGCCTGGCCCCGGGTCTCGGGCTCCTGCGCCACCCCCGCCCGCGGGGGCCCGAGAGGAGGGGGCGGCCGCCTGCCCAGGCCACCTGCAGCACAGACCGCTCGGCTCGCAGGCCGGGCCAGGCCGGGTAGGATATCTCTCCCGCCCAACGGGGACAGGACCCGGGCCGCTATGGAGCAGCTGGGCAACAGCGGGGGCGACCCGCCTCCCCGCACCGGGACTCCCGCGCTCGCACCACCGACCTAGGAGATGACACCGCTGAGGCACAGAGAAGCAAGCTGGCGCCCCGTGCGGCTCCTACTCACCCGCCAGGCTCAGCTCCCCCTCCGTTTCCGCCCACGTCGCAGCTGCCCGCAGCCAGCGCGGCTCTCAGCTCGGAGACGCTGGGCAAAAGGTCCCGTGCTCCCACGGACAGACGGCTCCCCGCTAACGCGGTCAGGGCGCACGCAGGCGCGGGGGGGGGGCGGGGGGGGCGGGAGTCCAGGAGAGGAGCCCTGGGAGTTGTGGTCCAGGAGTCTGCATCTTTGCTGGGCGCCACCTCCATGGGCCAGCTGCAGGTGCTCCGGCCTTTCTCGCTGCCTCCTCTGTCTCCTCAAGGACTCGTCTTCCACTCCTGGATGATGGAGGAGTGTTTCCACGAAAGACCTGGACAGCCTCTCCCCTTCTTGGCATTGCACACCAGCGTTCTTCAAGGGTGGAAACGGTGGGTCACTCCTGTCATCTCAGTGCTTGGGGAAGCTGAGGCAGGAGGATCTCAACTTCAGCTCAGCTGGGGCAACTCAGTGACTGCGGAACACCCCGGCTTGCGATACATCTGCATATATATGCATGTATATATACTATGTATATATATGTACATGCATATATACATTTGGATACAAGGTCTCTCTCTCTCTCTCTCTCTCTCTCTCTCTCTCTCTCTCTCTCTCTCTCTCTCTCTCTCTCTCTCTCCATATACACATAGGCTGGGGCTGGAGCTCGGTGCAGAGACCCTGGGTTACATTCCAAATATTGAAAAACAATTATTTCAAAGTGAGGTACTGGGACCAGTAGCTTCAGCATCACGTAGGAACTTGATAAAACTGCACGTTCTCCTACCTACCAAGGCTATTTTGTTTTTGCTTTGTTGTTTCTTTCTTTTGGTGGCACTGGGAAAGGAACCCAGGACCTCACATTTGCTAGGTCAGAACTGTACCACTGAGCTACACCTCTAGGTCTACTTGGTTTTACCGTATTCAAAGCTCTGAAGGGGGCCAGGGATCTACCTCAGTGGTTCGGCTGCTTACCTCACAAGCAGAAGGTCCTGAGTTCCATTGCCAGTACCAAAACAAACAAGCACACAACAACAACAAACTGGGAAGGTGGGTCCCACCAATCTACAATGTTTCGCAGGCACCTCAAGTGATTCTGACTTTGAGAACTTGACTAAGCTTCCCCCTGCCCGCTCCAAGGAGCTTAGGATTCCTATGGCAGGACTGTTCTTACATACATACCTACATACAAACCTACCTGTGTGCCCCTAGGTAAACTGCAGGAAAACCAGGAATTGATCTCCCAGCCTAAGCCTCTCCTCTCACTCTATACCATGTCCAACACCATCTCTAGCCTGCATCCAAGACACCCAAAACTCAAGGTCACGAAAAAACCCAGGATTCTCCAGGACTGGGGATTTAGCTCAGTGGCTCCGTCGCTTGCCTTGCAAGCTCAAGGCCCCGAGTTCGATCGCCGGTACCAAATACAAACCAACCAACCAACCAACAAAACACCCCAGGACTCTCTACTTCCCTCAAGCTGGTTCTCCTCCAATGGGCTTTACGGTCACGATTCTGAAGGACATTCTCTGGAGTTATACACATGGACCCCAGGGAGAGATACCACGGCAGGACCTTGAGTCAGATTTGACGGAGCAAGGATGAAACACAACCAACTCGGGCCAGGGAATTAGCTCAGTGGTGCAGCTGCCTCCCTCCCAAGCGCAAGGTCCTGAGTTCAATCCCCGCTACTGGAGGGCAAGAAAACATGTGAGCCCAACAAAATGAATTCCAACACCTTGCCTGTTTCAGGGGGAGGATCAGCTGGTTAAACAAATGATTCAAGTTTTTGATTTTCGGGAGGCTAGAGCTTGAACAAAGTACATTTAAATGAAGCAGAAAGATAAATAGTAAGAACAGAAATGACTGATGTAGAAGGATAAAAATCAGCAGCACTCACCAACAACTCCCAAAGCTGGTTCTTCCAAAACATTAATAAAATAAGCCATCACTAAGCACGTCTGGCCAATAAACACTAGTGTTGAAAAAGGTAACATCACAGATGTATGAGTTTCTTTTCCTCCAACGAACTATACAGAGCACTGTGCTACCCTAGGTTAAAATTCAATGACATGAATGGCTTTCTAGGACAACCAAAAGTACCAAACTGACTTTGAAGAGATAGAAAATCTGAAAATCATCAATGGTCATGGAAAAAAGCTACACGGCACTTAACTTTCCACAAACAGCAGCAGGGCAGGGGGTGCAACTCAGTGCTAGAAAACTTGCCTAACTTGGCCTAGGCTCTGGACTCAATCCTCGGCACTGCAAGACAGAAACGAGACAAAACACCAGCAGTCTGCACTCAGGTTCTGCCAAACTTCCAGAAGCACATTCTTCTTCTGTTCCACAGTGCAGAAAACGATGACAAGTTTCCCGATTTAATCACCAAGGAGAGCATAATTCTAATTAGGAGCTCACAAAAAAGACGGGAGGAAAAAGAACTGTACAATCTCATTTACAAATATGGACACCAATGCTCTAAACAATCAGGTAGCACACGGAAACTATCAAACTAACCCAAAGTGCCTTTGGAAGTGTCCCGGGATAGCAGAGAAAAAAAAAAAAAAAATCTAGCAACGCAGTCGCGGCGGCGGCGGAAGCCCGAGTGACCCCCCCACCCCGCCCCCGGCCCCGGTCACCCCCGGCCCCGGCCCCGGCCACAGGCCCCGGCAGGCGCCTGGCCCCGGGTCTCGGGCTCCTGCGCCACCCCCGCCCGCGGGGGCCCGAGAGGAGGGGGCGGCCGCCTGCCCAGGCCACCTGCAGCACAGACCGCTCGGCTCGCAGGCCGGGCCAGGCCGGGTAGGATATCTCTCCCGCCCAACGGGGACAGGACCCGGGCCGCTATGGAGCAGCTGGGCAACAGCGGGGGCGACCCGCCTCCCCGCACCGGGACTCCCGCGCTCGCACCACCGACCTAGGAGATGACACCGCTGAGGCACAGAGAAGCAAGCTGGCGCCCCGTGCGGCTCCTACTCACCCGCCAGGCTCAGCTCCCCCTCCGTTTCCGCCCACGTCGCAGCTGCCCGCAGCCAGCGCGGCTCTCAGCTCGGAGACGCTGGGCAAAAGGTCCCGTGCTCCCACGGACAGACGGCTCCCCGCTAACGCGGTCAGGGCGCACGCAGGCGCGGGGGGGGGCGGGGGGGGCGGGAGTCCAGGAGAGGAGCCCTGGGAGTTGTGGTCCAGGAGTCTGCATCTTTGCTGGGCGCCACCTCCATGGGCCAGCTGCAGGTGCTCCGGCCTTTCTCGCTGCCTCCTCTGTCTCCTCAAGGACTCGTCTTCCACTCCTGGATGATGGAGGAGTGTTTCCACGAAAGACCTGGACAGCCTCTCCCCTTCTTGGCATTGCACACCAGCGTTCTTCAAGGGTGGAAACGGTGGGTCACTCCTGTCATCTCAGTGCTTGGGGAAGCTGAGGCAGGAGGATCTCAACTTCAGCTCAGCTGGGGCAACTCAGTGACTGCGGAACACCCCGGCTTGCGATACATCTGCATATATATGCATGTATATATACTATGTATATATATGTACATGCATATATACATTTGGATACAAGGTCTCTCTCTCTCTCTCTCTCTCTCTCTCTCTCTCTCTCTCTCTCTCTCTCTCTCTCTCTCTCTCTCCATATACACATAGGCTGGGGCTGGAGCTCGGTGCAGAGACCCTGGGTTACATTCCAAATATTGAAAAACAATTATTTCAAAGTGAGGTACTGGGACCAGTAGCTTCAGCATCACGTAGGAACTTGATAAAACTGCACGTTCTCCTACCTACCAAGGCTATTTTGTTTTTGCTTTGTTGTTTCTTTCTTTTGGTGGCACTGGGAAAGGAACCCAGGACCTCACATTTGCTAGGTCAGAACTGTACCACTGAGCTACACCTCTAGGTCTACTTGGTTTTACCGTATTCAAAGCTCTGAAGGGGGCCAGGGATCTACCTCAGTGGTTCGGCTGCTTACCTCACAAGCAGAAGGTCCTGAGTTCCATTGCCAGTACCAAAACAAACAAGCACACAACAACAACAAACTGGGAAGGTGGGTCCCACCAATCTACAATGTTTCGCAGGCACCTCAAGTGATTCTGACTTTGAGAACTTGACTAAGCTTCCCCCTGCCCGCTCCAAGGAGCTTAGGATTCCTATGGCAGGACTGTTCTTACATACATACCTACATACAAACCTACCTGTGTGCCCCTAGGTAAACTGCAGGAAAACCAGGAATTGATCTCCCAGCCTAAGCCTCTCCTCTCACTCTATACCATGTCCAACACCATCTCTAGCCTGCATCCAAGACACCCAAAACTCAAGGTCACGAAAAAACCCAGGATTCTCCAGGACTGGGGATTTAGCTCAGTGGCTCCGTCGCTTGCCTTGCAAGCTCAAGGCCCCGAGTTCGATCGCCGGTACCAAATACAAACCAACCAACCAACCAACAAAACACCCCAGGACTCTCTACTTCCCTCAAGCTGGTTCTCCTCCAATGGGCTTTACGGTCACGATTCTGAAGGACATTCTCTGGAGTTATACACATGGACCCCAGGGAGAGATACCACGGCAGGACCTTGAGTCAGATTTGACGGAGCAAGGATGAAACACAACCAACTCGGGCCAGGGAATTAGCTCAGTGGTGCAGCTGCCTCCCTCCCAAGCGCAAGGTCCTGAGTTCAATCCCCGCTACTGGAGGGCAAGAAAACATGTGAGCCCAACAAAATGAATTCCAACACCTTGCCTGTTTCAGGGGGAGGATCAGCTGGTTAAACAAATGATTCAAGTTTTTGATTTTCGGGAGGCTAGAGCTTGAACAAAGTACATTTAAATGAAGCAGAAAGATAAATAGTAAGAACAGAAATGACTGATGTAGAAGGATAAAAATCAGCAGCACTCACCAACAACTCCCAAAGCTGGTTCTTCCAAAACATTAATAAAATAAGCCATCACTAAGCACGTCTGGCCAATAAACACTAGTGTTGAAAAAGGTAACATCACAGATGTATGAGTTTCTTTTCCTCCAACGAACTATACAGAGCACTGTGCTACCCTAGGTTAAAATTCAATGACATGAATGGCTTTCTAGGACAACCAAAAGTACCAAACTGACTTTGAAGAGATAGAAAATCTGAAAATCATCAATGGTCATGGAAAAAAGCTACACGGCACTTAACTTTCCACAAACAGCAGCAGGGCAGGGGGTGCAACTCAGTGCTAGAAAACTTGCCTAACTTGGCCTAGGCTCTGGACTCAATCCTCGGCACTGCAAGACAGAAACGAGACAAAACACCAGCAGTCTGCACTCAGGTTCTGCCAAACTTCCAGAAGCACATTCTTCTTCTGTTCCACAGTGCAGAAAACGATGACAAGTTTCCCGATTTAATCACCAAGGAGAGCATAATTCTAATTAGGAGCTCACAAAAAAGACGGGAGGAAAAAGAACTGTACAATCTCATTTACAAATATGGACACCAATGCTCTAAACAATCAGGTAGCACACGGAAACTATCAAACTAACCCAAAGTGCCTTTGGAAGTGTCCCGGGATAGCAGAGAAAAAAAAAAAAAAAATCTAGCAACGCAGTCGCGGCGGCGGCGGAAGCCCGAGTGACCCCCCCACCCCGCCCCCGGCCCCGGTCACCCCCGGCCCCGGCCCCGGCCACAGGCCCCGGCAGGCGCCTGGCCCCGGGTCTCGGGCTCCTGCGCCACCCCCGCCCGCGGGGGCCCGAGAGGAGGGGGCGGCCGCCTGCCCAGGCCACCTGCAGCACAGACCGCTCGGCTCGCAGGCCGGGCCAGGCCGGGTAGGATATCTCTCCCGCCCAACGGGGACAGGACCCGGGCCGCTATGGAGCAGCTGGGCAACAGCGGGGGCGACCCGCCTCCCCGCACCGGGACTCCCGCGCTCGCACCACCGACCTAGGAGATGACACCGCTGAGGCACAGAGAAGCAAGCTGGCGCCCCGTGCGGCTCCTACTCACCCGCCAGGCTCAGCTCCCCCTCCGTTTCCGCCCACGTCGCAGCTGCCCGCAGCCAGCGCGGCTCTCAGCTCGGAGACGCTGGGCAAAAGGTCCCGTGCTCCCACGGACAGACGGCTCCCCGCTAACGCGGTCAGGGCGCACGCAGGCGCGGGGGGGGGCGGGGGGGGCGGGAGTCCAGGAGAGGAGCCCTGGGAGTTGTGGTCCAGGAGTCTGCATCTTTGCTGGGCGCCACCTCCATGGGCCAGCTGCAGGTGCTCCGGCCTTTCTCGCTGCCTCCTCTGTCTCCTCAAGGACTCGTCTTCCACTCCTGGATGATGGAGGAGTGTTTCCACGAAAGACCTGGACAGCCTCTCCCCTTCTTGGCATTGCACACCAGCGTTCTTCAAGGGTGGAAACGGTGGGTCACTCCTGTCATCTCAGTGCTTGGGGAAGCTGAGGCAGGAGGATCTCAACTTCAGCTCAGCTGGGGCAACTCAGTGACTGCGGAACACCCCGGCTTGCGATACATCTGCATATATATGCATGTATATATACTATGTATATATATGTACATGCATATATACATTTGGATACAAGGTCTCTCTCTCTCTCTCTCTCTCTCTCTCTCTCTCTCTCTCTCTCTCTCTCTCTCTCTCTCTCTCTCTCCATATACACATAGGCTGGGGCTGGAGCTCGGTGCAGAGACCCTGGGTTACATTCCAAATATTGAAAAACAATTATTTCAAAGTGAGGTACTGGGACCAGTAGCTTCAGCATCACGTAGGAACTTGATAAAACTGCACGTTCTCCTACCTACCAAGGCTATTTTGTTTTTGCTTTGTTGTTTCTTTCTTTTGGTGGCACTGGGAAAGGAACCCAGGACCTCACATTTGCTAGGTCAGAACTGTACCACTGAGCTACACCTCTAGGTCTACTTGGTTTTACCGTATTCAAAGCTCTGAAGGGGGCCAGGGATCTACCTCAGTGGTTCGGCTGCTTACCTCACAAGCAGAAGGTCCTGAGTTCCATTGCCAGTACCAAAACAAACAAGCACACAACAACAACAAACTGGGAAGGTGGGTCCCACCAATCTACAATGTTTCGCAGGCACCTCAAGTGATTCTGACTTTGAGAACTTGACTAAGCTTCCCCCTGCCCGCTCCAAGGAGCTTAGGATTCCTATGGCAGGACTGTTCTTACATACATACCTACATACAAACCTACCTGTGTGCCCCTAGGTAAACTGCAGGAAAACCAGGAATTGATCTCCCAGCCTAAGCCTCTCCTCTCACTCTATACCATGTCCAACACCATCTCTAGCCTGCATCCAAGACACCCAAAACTCAAGGTCACGAAAAAACCCAGGATTCTCCAGGACTGGGGATTTAGCTCAGTGGCTCCGTCGCTTGCCTTGCAAGCTCAAGGCCCCGAGTTCGATCGCCGGTACCAAATACAAACCAACCAACCAACCAACAAAACACCCCAGGACTCTCTACTTCCCTCAAGCTGGTTCTCCTCCAATGGGCTTTACGGTCACGATTCTGAAGGACATTCTCTGGAGTTATACACATGGACCCCAGGGAGAGATACCACGGCAGGACCTTGAGTCAGATTTGACGGAGCAAGGATGAAACACAACCAACTCGGGCCAGGGAATTAGCTCAGTGGTGCAGCTGCCTCCCTCCCAAGCGCAAGGTCCTGAGTTCAATCCCCGCTACTGGAGGGCAAGAAAACATGTGAGCCCAACAAAATGAATTCCAACACCTTGCCTGTTTCAGGGGGAGGATCAGCTGGTTAAACAAATGATTCAAGTTTTTGATTTTCGGGAGGCTAGAGCTTGAACAAAGTACATTTAAATGAAGCAGAAAGATAAATAGTAAGAACAGAAATGACTGATGTAGAAGGATAAAAATCAGCAGCACTCACCAACAACTCCCAAAGCTGGTTCTTCCAAAACATTAATAAAATAAGCCATCACTAAGCACGTCTGGCCAATAAACACTAGTGTTGAAAAAGGTAACATCACAGATGTATGAGTTTCTTTTCCTCCAACGAACTATACAGAGCACTGTGCTACCCTAGGTTAAAATTCAATGACATGAATGGCTTTCTAGGACAACCAAAAGTACCAAACTGACTTTGAAGAGATAGAAAATCTGAAAATCATCAATGGTCATGGAAAAAAGCTACACGGCACTTAACTTTCCACAAACAGCAGCAGGGCAGGGGGTGCAACTCAGTGCTAGAAAACTTGCCTAACTTGGCCTAGGCTCTGGACTCAATCCTCGGCACTGCAAGACAGAAACGAGACAAAACACCAGCAGTCTGCACTCAGGTTCTGCCAAACTTCCAGAAGCACATTCTTCTTCTGTTCCACAGTGCAGAAAACGATGACAAGTTTCCCGATTTAATCACCAAGGAGAGCATAATTCTAATTAGGAGCTCACAAAAAAGACGGGAGGAAAAAGAACTGTACAATCTCATTTACAAATATGGACACCAATGCTCTAAACAATCAGGTAGCACACGGAAACTATCAAACTAACCCAAAGTGCCTTTGGAAGTGTCCCGGGATAGCAGAGAAAAAAAAAAAAAAAATCTAGCAACGCAGTCGCGGCGGCGGCGGAAGCCCGAGTGACCCCCCCACCCCGCCCCCGGCCCCGGTCACCCCCGGCCCCGGCCCCGGCCACAGGCCCCGGCAGGCGCCTGGCCCCGGGTCTCGGGCTCCTGCGCCACCCCCGCCCGCGGGGGCCCGAGAGGAGGGGGCGGCCGCCTGCCCAGGCCACCTGCAGCACAGACCGCTCGGCTCGCAGGCCGGGCCAGGCCGGGTAGGATATCTCTCCCGCCCAACGGGGACAGGACCCGGGCCGCTATGGAGCAGCTGGGCAACAGCGGGGGCGACCCGCCTCCCCGCACCGGGACTCCCGCGCTCGCACCACCGACCTAGGAGATGACACCGCTGAGGCACAGAGAAGCAAGCTGGCGCCCCGTGCGGCTCCTACTCACCCGCCAGGCTCAGCTCCCCCTCCGTTTCCGCCCACGTCGCAGCTGCCCGCAGCCAGCGCGGCTCTCAGCTCGGAGACGCTGGGCAAAAGGTCCCGTGCTCCCACGGACAGACGGCTCCCCGCTAACGCGGTCAGGGCGCACGCAGGCGCGGGGGGGGGCGGGGGGGGCGGGAGTCCAGGAGAGGAGCCCTGGGAGTTGTGGTCCAGGAGTCTGCATCTTTGCTGGGCGCCACCTCCATGGGCCAGCTGCAGGTGCTCCGGCCTTTCTCGCTGCCTCCTCTGTCTCCTCAAGGACTCGTCTTCCACTCCTGGATGATGGAGGAGTGTTTCCACGAAAGACCTGGACAGCCTCTCCCCTTCTTGGCATTGCACACCAGCGTTCTTCAAGGGTGGAAACGGTGGGTCACTCCTGTCATCTCAGTGCTTGGGGAAGCTGAGGCAGGAGGATCTCAACTTCAGCTCAGCTGGGGCAACTCAGTGACTGCGGAACACCCCGGCTTGCGATACATCTGCATATATATGCATGTATATATACTATGTATATATATGTACATGCATATATACATTTGGATACAAGGTCTCTCTCTCTCTCTCTCTCTCTCTCTCTCTCTCTCTCTCTTTCTCTCTCTCTCTCTCTCCATATACACATAGGCTGGGGCTGGAGCTCGGTGCAGAGACCCTGGGTTACATTCCAAATATTGAAAAACAATTATTTCAAAGTGAGGTACTGGGACCAGTAGCTTCAGCATCACGTAGGAACTTGATAAAACTGCACGTTCTCCTACCTACCAAGGCTATTTTGTTTTTGCTTTGTTGTTTCTTTCTTTTGGTGGCACTGGGAAAGGAACCCAGGACCTCACATTTGCTAGGTCAGAACTGTACCACTGAGCTACACCTCTAGGTCTACTTGGTTTTACCGTATTCAAAGCTCTGAAGGGGGCCAGGGATCTACCTCAGTGGTTCGGCTGCTTACCTCACAAGCAGAAGGTCCTGAGTTCCATTGCCAGTACCAAAACAAACAAGCACACAACAACAACAAACTGGGAAGGTGGGTCCCACCAATCTACAATGTTTCGCAGGCACCTCAAGTGATTCTGACTTTGAGAACTTGACTAAGCTTCCCCCTGCCCGCTCCAAGGAGCTTAGGATTCCTATGGCAGGACTGTTCTTACATACATACCTACATACAAACCTACCTGTGTGCCCCTAGGTAAACTGCAGGAAAACCAGGAATTGATCTCCCAGCCTAAGCCTCTCCTCTCACTCTATACCATGTCCAACACCATCTCTAGCCTGCATCCAAGACACCCAAAACTCAAGGTCACGAAAAAACCCAGGATTCTCCAGGACTGGGGATTTAGCTCAGTGGCTCCGTCGCTTGCCTTGCAAGCTCAAGGCCCCGAGTTCGATCGCCGGTACCAAATACAAACCAACCAACCAACCAACAAAACACCCCAGGACTCTCTACTTCCCTCAAGCTGGTTCTCCTCCAATGGGCTTTACGGTCACGATTCTGAAGGACATTCTCTGGAGTTATACACATGGACCCCAGGGAGAGATACCACGGCAGGACCTTGAGTCAGATTTGACGGAGCAAGGATGAAACACAACCAACTCGGGCCAGGGAATTAGCTCAGTGGTGCAGCTGCCTCCCTCCCAAGCGCAAGGTCCTGAGTTCAATCCCCGCTACTGGAGGGCAAGAAAACATGTGAGCCCAACAAAATGAATTCCAACACCTTGCCTGTTTCAGGGGGAGGATCAGCTGGTTAAACAAATGATTCAAGTTTTTGATTTTCGGGAGGCTAGAGCTTGAACAAAGTACATTTAAATGAAGCAGAAAGATAAATAGTAAGAACAGAAATGACTGATGTAGAAGGATAAAAATCAGCAGCACTCACCAACAACTCCCAAAGCTGGTTCTTCCAAAACATTAATAAAATAAGCCATCACTAAGCACGTCTGGCCAATAAACACTAGTGTTGAAAAAGGTAACATCACAGATGTATGAGTTTCTTTTCCTCCAACGAACTATACAGAGCACTGTGCTACCCTAGGTTAAAATTCAATGACATGAATGGCTTTCTAGGACAACCAAAAGTACCAAACTGACTTTGAAGAGATAGAAAATCTGAAAATCATCAATGGTCATGGAAAAAAGCTACACGGCACTTAACTTTCCACAAACAGCAGCAGGGCAGGGGGTGCAACTCAGTGCTAGAAAACTTGCCTAACTTGGCCTAGGCTCTGGACTCAATCCTCGGCACTGCAAGACAGAAACGAGACAAAACACCAGCAGTCTGCACTCAGGTTCTGCCAAACTTCCAGAAGCACATTCTTCTTCTGTTCCACAGTGCAGAAAACGATGACAAGTTTCCCGATTTAATCACCAAGGAGAGCATAATTCTAATTAGGAGCTCACAAAAAAGACGGGAGGAAAAAGAACTGTACAATCTCATTTACAAATATGGACACCAATGCTCTAAACAATCAGGTAGCACACGGAAACTATCAAACTAACCCAAAGTGCCTTTGGAAGTGTCCCGGGATAGCAGAGAAAAAAAAAAAAAAAATCTAGCAACGCAGTCGCGGCGGCGGCGGAAGCCCGAGTGACCCCCCCACCCCGCCCCCGGCCCCGGTCACCCCCGGCCCCGGCCCCGGCCACAGGCCCCGGCAGGCGCCTGGCCCCGGGTCTCGGGCTCCTGCGCCACCCCCGCCCGCGGGGGCCCGAGAGGAGGGGGCGGCCGCCTGCCCAGGCCACCTGCAGCACAGACCGCTCGGCTCGCAGGCCGGGCCAGGCCGGGTAGGATATCTCTCCCGCCCAACGGGGACAGGACCCGGGCCGCTATGGAGCAGCTGGGCAACAGCGGGGGCGACCCGCCTCCCCGCACCGGGACTCCCGCGCTCGCACCACCGACCTAGGAGATGACACCGCTGAGGCACAGAGAAGCAAGCTGGCGCCCCGTGCGGCTCCTACTCACCCGCCAGGCTCAGCTCCCCCTCCGTTTCCGCCCACGTCGCAGCTGCCCGCAGCCAGCGCGGCTCTCAGCTCGGAGACGCTGGGCAAAAGGTCCCGTGCTCCCACGGACAGACGGCTCCCCGCTAACGCGGTCAGGGCGCACGCAGGCGCGGGGGGGGGCGGGGGGGGCGGGAGTCCAGGAGAGGAGCCCTGGGAGTTGTGGTCCAGGAGTCTGCATCTTTGCTGGGCGCCACCTCCATGGGCCAGCTGCAGGTGCTCCGGCCTTTCTCGCTGCCTCCTCTGTCTCCTCAAGGACTCGTCTTCCACTCCTGGATGATGGAGGAGTGTTTCCACGAAAGACCTGGACAGCCTCTCCCCTTCTTGGCATTGCACACCAGCGTTCTTCAAGGGTGGAAACGGTGGGTCACTCCTGTCATCTCAGTGCTTGGGGAAGCTGAGGCAGGAGGATCTCAACTTCAGCTCAGCTGGGGCAACTCAGTGACTGCGGAACACCCCGGCTTGCGATACATCTGCATATATATGCATGTATATATACTATGTATATATATGTACATGCATATATACATTTGGATACAAGGTCTCTCTCTCTCTCTCTCTCTCTCTCTCTCTCTCTCTCTCTCTCTCTCTCTCTCTCTCTCTCTCTCCATATACACATAGGCTGGGGCTGGAGCTCGGTGCAGAGACCCTGGGTTACATTCCAAATATTGAAAAACAATTATTTCAAAGTGAGGTACTGGGACCAGTAGCTTCAGCATCACGTAGGAACTTGATAAAACTGCACGTTCTCCTACCTACCAAGGCTATTTTGTTTTTGCTTTGTTGTTTCTTTCTTTTGGTGGCACTGGGAAAGGAACCCAGGACCTCACATTTGCTAGGTCAGAACTGTACCACTGAGCTACACCTCTAGGTCTACTTGGTTTTACCGTATTCAAAGCTCTGAAGGGGGCCAGGGATCTACCTCAGTGGTTCGGCTGCTTACCTCACAAGCAGAAGGTCCTGAGTTCCATTGCCAGTACCAAAACAAACAAGCACACAACAACAACAAACTGGGAAGGTGGGTCCCACCAATCTACAATGTTTCGCAGGCACCTCAAGTGATTCTGACTTTGAGAACTTGACTAAGCTTCCCCCTGCCCGCTCCAAGGAGCTTAGGATTCCTATGGCAGGACTGTTCTTACATACATACCTACATACAAACCTACCTGTGTGCCCCTAGGTAAACTGCAGGAAAACCAGGAATTGATCTCCCAGCCTAAGCCTCTCCTCTCACTCTATACCATGTCCAACACCATCTCTAGCCTGCATCCAAGACACCCAAAACTCAAGGTCACGAAAAAACCCAGGATTCTCCAGGACTGGGGATTTAGCTCAGTGGCTCCGTCGCTTGCCTTGCAAGCTCAAGGCCCCGAGTTCGATCGCCGGTACCAAATACAAACCAACCAACCAACCAACAAAACACCCCAGGACTCTCTACTTCCCTCAAGCTGGTTCTCCTCCAATGGGCTTTACGGTCACGATTCTGAAGGACATTCTCTGGAGTTATACACATGGACCCCAGGGAGAGATACCACGGCAGGACCTTGAGTCAGATTTGACGGAGCAAGGATGAAACACAACCAACTCGGGCCAGGGAATTAGCTCAGTGGTGCAGCTGCCTCCCTCCCAAGCGCAAGGTCCTGAGTTCAATCCCCGCTACTGGAGGGCAAGAAAACATGTGAGCCCAACAAAATGAATTCCAACACCTTGCCTGTTTCAGGGGGAGGATCAGCTGGTTAAACAAATGATTCAAGTTTTTGATTTTCGGGAGGCTAGAGCTTGAACAAAGTACATTTAAATGAAGCAGAAAGATAAATAGTAAGAACAGAAATGACTGATGTAGAAGGATAAAAATCAGCAGCACTCACCAACAACTCCCAAAGCTGGTTCTTCCAAAACATTAATAAAATAAGCCATCACTAAGCACGTCTGGCCAATAAACACTAGTGTTGAAAAAGGTAACATCACAGATGTATGAGTTTCTTTTCCTCCAACGAACTATACAGAGCACTGTGCTACCCTAGGTTAAAATTCAATGACATGAATGGCTTTCTAGGACAACCAAAAGTACCAAACTGACTTTGAAGAGATAGAAAATCTGAAAATCATCAATGGTCATGGAAAAAAGCTACACGGCACTTAACTTTCCACAAACAGCAGCAGGGCAGGGGGTGCAACTCAGTGCTAGAAAACTTGCCTAACTTGGCCTAGGCTCTGGACTCAATCCTCGGCACTGCAAGACAGAAACGAGACAAAACACCAGCAGTCTGCACTCAGGTTCTGCCAAACTTCCAGAAGCACATTCTTCTTCTGTTCCACAGTGCAGAAAACGATGACAAGTTTCCCGATTTAATCACCAAGGAGAGCATAATTCTAATTAGGAGCTCACAAAAAAGACGGGAGGAAAAAGAACTGTACAATCTCATTTACAAATATGGACACCAATGCTCTAAACAATCAGGTAGCACACGGAAACTATCAAACTAACCCAAAGTGCCTTTGGAAGTGTCCCGGGATAGCAGAGAAAAAAAAAAAAAAAATCTAGCAACGCAGTCGCGGCGGCGGCGGAAGCCCGAGTGACCCCCCCACCCCGCCCCCGGCCCCGGTCACCCCCGGCCCCGGCCCCGGCCACAGGCCCCGGCAGGCGCCTGGCCCCGGGTCTCGGGCTCCTGCGCCACCCCCGCCCGCGGGGGCCCGAGAGGAGGGGGCGGCCGCCTGCCCAGGCCACCTGCAGCACAGACCGCTCGGCTCGCAGGCCGGGCCAGGCCGGGTAGGATATCTCTCCCGCCCAACGGGGACAGGACCCGGGCCGCTATGGAGCAGCTGGGCAACAGCGGGGGCGACCCGCCTCCCCGCACCGGGACTCCCGCGCTCGCACCACCGACCTAGGAGATGACACCGCTGAGGCACAGAGAAGCAAGCTGGCGCCCCGTGCGGCTCCTACTCACCCGCCAGGCTCAGCTCCCCCTCCGTTTCCGCCCACGTCGCAGCTGCCCGCAGCCAGCGCGGCTCTCAGCTCGGAGACGCTGGGCAAAAGGTCCCGTGCTCCCACGGACAGACGGCTCCCCGCTAACGCGGTCAGGGCGCACGCAGGCGCGGGGGGGGGGCGGGGGGGGCGGGAGTCCAGGAGAGGAGCCCTGGGAGTTGTGGTCCAGGAGTCTGCATCTTTGCTGGGCGCCACCTCCATGGGCCAGCTGCAGGTGCTCCGGCCTTTCTCGCTGCCTCCTCTGTCTCCTCAAGGACTCGTCTTCCACTCCTGGATGATGGAGGAGTGTTTCCACGAAAGACCTGGACAGCCTCTCCCCTTCTTGGCATTGCACACCAGCGTTCTTCAAGGGTGGAAACGGTGGGTCACTCCTGTCATCTCAGTGCTTGGGGAAGCTGAGGCAGGAGGATCTCAACTTCAGCTCAGCTGGGGCAACTCAGTGACTGCGGAACACCCCGGCTTGCGATACATCTGCATATATATGCATGTATATATACTATGTATATATATGTACATGCATATATACATTTGGATACAAGGTCTCTCTCTCTCTCTCTCTCTCTCTCTCTCTCTCTCTCTCTCTCTCTCTCTCTCTCTCTCTCTCTCTCCATATACACATAGGCTGGGGCTGGAGCTCGGTGCAGAGACCCTGGGTTACATTCCAAATATTGAAAAACAATTATTTCAAAGTGAGGTACTGGGACCAGTAGCTTCAGCATCACGTAGGAACTTGATAAAACTGCACGTTCTCCTACCTACCAAGGCTATTTTGTTTTTGCTTTGTTGTTTCTTTCTTTTGGTGGCACTGGGAAAGGAACCCAGGACCTCACATTTGCTAGGTCAGAACTGTACCACTGAGCTACACCTCTAGGTCTACTTGGTTTTACCGTATTCAAAGCTCTGAAGGGGGCCAGGGATCTACCTCAGTGGTTCGGCTGCTTACCTCACAAGCAGAAGGTCCTGAGTTCCATTGCCAGTACCAAAACAAACAAGCACACAACAACAACAAACTGGGAAGGTGGGTCCCACCAATCTACAATGTTTCGCAGGCACCTCAAGTGATTCTGACTTTGAGAACTTGACTAAGCTTCCCCCTGCCCGCTCCAAGGAGCTTAGGATTCCTATGGCAGGACTGTTCTTACATACATACCTACATACAAACCTACCTGTGTGCCCCTAGGTAAACTGCAGGAAAACCAGGAATTGATCTCCCAGCCTAAGCCTCTCCTCTCACTCTATACCATGTCCAACACCATCTCTAGCCTGCATCCAAGACACCCAAAACTCAAGGTCACGAAAAAACCCAGGATTCTCCAGGACTGGGGATTTAGCTCAGTGGCTCCGTCGCTTGCCTTGCAAGCTCAAGGCCCCGAGTTCGATCGCCGGTACCAAATACAAACCAACCAACCAACCAACAAAACACCCCAGGACTCTCTACTTCCCTCAAGCTGGTTCTCCTCCAATGGGCTTTACGGTCACGATTCTGAAGGACATTCTCTGGAGTTATACACATGGACCCCAGGGAGAGATACCACGGCAGGACCTTGAGTCAGATTTGACGGAGCAAGGATGAAACACAACCAACTCGGGCCAGGGAATTAGCTCAGTGGTGCAGCTGCCTCCCTCCCAAGCGCAAGGTCCTGAGTTCAATCCCCGCTACTGGAGGGCAAGAAAACATGTGAGCCCAACAAAATGAATTCCAACACCTTGCCTGTTTCAGGGGGAGGATCAGCTGGTTAAACAAATGATTCAAGTTTTTGATTTTCGGGAGGCTAGAGCTTGAACAAAGTACATTTAAATGAAGCAGAAAGATAAATAGTAAGAACAGAAATGACTGATGTAGAAGGATAAAAATCAGCAGCACTCACCAACAACTCCCAAAGCTGGTTCTTCCAAAACATTAATAAAATAAGCCATCACTAAGCACGTCTGGCCAATAAACACTAGTGTTGAAAAAGGTAACATCACAGATGTATGAGTTTCTTTTCCTCCAACGAACTATACAGAGCACTGTGCTACCCTAGGTTAAAATTCAATGACATGAATGGCTTTCTAGGACAACCAAAAGTACCAAACTGACTTTGAAGAGATAGAAAATCTGAAAATCATCAATGGTCATGGAAAAAAGCTACACGGCACTTAACTTTCCACAAACAGCAGCAGGGCAGGGGGTGCAACTCAGTGCTAGAAAACTTGCCTAACTTGGCCTAGGCTCTGGACTCAATCCTCGGCACTGCAAGACAGAAACGAGACAAAACACCAGCAGTCTGCACTCAGGTTCTGCCAAACTTCCAGAAGCACATTCTTCTTCTGTTCCACAGTGCAGAAAACGATGACAAGTTTCCCGATTTAATCACCAAGGAGAGCATAATTCTAATTAGGAGCTCACAAAAAAGACGGGAGGAAAAAGAACTGTACAATCTCATTTACAAATATGGACACCAATGCTCTAAACAATCAGGTAGCACACGGAAACTATCAAACTAACCCAAAGTGCCTTTGGAAGTGTCCCGGGATAGCAGAGAAAAAAAAAAAAAAAAATCTAGCAACGCAGTCGCGGCGGCGGCGGAAGCCCGAGTGACCCCCCCACCCCGCCCCCGGCCCCGGTCACCCCCGGCCCCGGCCCCGGCCACAGGCCCCGGCAGGCGCCTGGCCCCGGGTCTCGGGCTCCTGCGCCACCCCCGCCCGCGGGGGCCCGAGAGGAGGGGGCGGCCGCCTGCCCAGGCCACCTGCAGCACAGACCGCTCGGCTCGCAGGCCGGGCCAGGCCGGGTAGGATATCTCTCCCGCCCAACGGGGACAGGACCCGGGCCGCTATGGAGCAGCTGGGCAACAGCGGGGGCGACCCGCCTCCCCGCACCGGGACTCCCGCGCTCGCACCACCGACCTAGGAGATGACACCGCTGAGGCACAGAGAAGCAAGCTGGCGCCCCGTGCGGCTCCTACTCACCCGCCAGGCTCAGCTCCCCCTCCGTTTCCGCCCACGTCGCAGCTGCCCGCAGCCAGCGCGGCTCTCAGCTCGGAGACGCTGGGCAAAAGGTCCCGTGCTCCCACGGACAGACGGCTCCCCGCTAACGCGGTCAGGGCGCACGCAGGCGCGGGGGGGGGCGGGGGGGGCGGGAGTCCAGGAGAGGAGCCCTGGGAGTTGTGGTCCAGGAGTCTGCATCTTTGCTGGGCGCCACCTCCATGGGCCAGCTGCAGGTGCTCCGGCCTTTCTCGCTGCCTCCTCTGTCTCCTCAAGGACTCGTCTTCCACTCCTGGATGATGGAGGAGTGTTTCCACGAAAGACCTGGACAGCCTCTCCCCTTCTTGGCATTGCACACCAGCGTTCTTCAAGGGTGGAAACGGTGGGTCACTCCTGTCATCTCAGTGCTTGGGGAAGCTGAGGCAGGAGGATCTCAACTTCAGCTCAGCTGGGGCAACTCAGTGACTGCGGAACACCCCGGCTTGCGATACATCTGCATATATATGCATGTATATATACTATGTATATATATGTACATGCATATATACATTTGGATACAAGGTCTCTCTCTCTCTCTCTCTCTCTCTCTCTCTCTCTCTCTCTCTCTCTCTCTCTCTCTCTCTCTCCATATACACATAGGCTGGGGCTGGAGCTCGGTGCAGAGACCCTGGGTTACATTCCAAATATTGAAAAACAATTATTTCAAAGTGAGGTACTGGGACCAGTAGCTTCAGCATCACGTAGGAACTTGATAAAACTGCACGTTCTCCTACCTACCAAGGCTATTTTGTTTTTGCTTTGTTGTTTCTTTCTTTTGGTGGCACTGGGAAAGGAACCCAGGACCTCACATTTGCTAGGTCAGAACTGTACCACTGAGCTACACCTCTAGGTCTACTTGGTTTTACCGTATTCAAAGCTCTGAAGGGGGCCAGGGATCTACCTCAGTGGTTCGGCTGCTTACCTCACAAGCAGAAGGTCCTGAGTTCCATTGCCAGTACCAAAACAAACAAGCACACAACAACAACAAACTGGGAAGGTGGGTCCCACCAATCTACAATGTTTCGCAGGCACCTCAAGTGATTCTGACTTTGAGAACTTGACTAAGCTTCCCCCTGCCCGCTCCAAGGAGCTTAGGATTCCTATGGCAGGACTGTTCTTACATACATACCTACATACAAACCTACCTGTGTGCCCCTAGGTAAACTGCAGGAAAACCAGGAATTGATCTCCCAGCCTAAGCCTCTCCTCTCACTCTATACCATGTCCAACACCATCTCTAGCCTGCATCCAAGACACCCAAAACTCAAGGTCACGAAAAAACCCAGGATTCTCCAGGACTGGGGATTTAGCTCAGTGGCTCCGTCGCTTGCCTTGCAAGCTCAAGGCCCCGAGTTCGATCGCCGGTACCAAATACAAACCAACCAACCAACCAACAAAACACCCCAGGACTCTCTACTTCCCTCAAGCTGGTTCTCCTCCAATGGGCTTTACGGTCACGATTCTGAAGGACATTCTCTGGAGTTATACACATGGACCCCAGGGAGAGATACCACGGCAGGACCTTGAGTCAGATTTGACGGAGCAAGGATGAAACACAACCAACTCGGGCCAGGGAATTAGCTCAGTGGTGCAGCTGCCTCCCTCCCAAGCGCAAGGTCCTGAGTTCAATCCCCGCTACTGGAGGGCAAGAAAACATGTGAGCCCAACAAAATGAATTCCAACACCTTGCCTGTTTCAGGGGGAGGATCAGCTGGTTAAACAAATGATTCAAGTTTTTGATTTTCGGGAGGCTAGAGCTTGAACAAAGTACATTTAAATGAAGCAGAAAGATAAATAGTAAGAACAGAAATGACTGATGTAGAAGGATAAAAATCAGCAGCACTCACCAACAACTCCCAAAGCTGGTTCTTCCAAAACATTAATAAAATAAGCCATCACTAAGCACGTCTGGCCAATAAACACTAGTGTTGAAAAAGGTAACATCACAGATGTATGAGTTTCTTTTCCTCCAACGAACTATACAGAGCACTGTGCTACCCTAGGTTAAAATTCAATGACATGAATGGCTTTCTAGGACAACCAAAAGTACCAAACTGACTTTGAAGAGATAGAAAATCTGAAAATCATCAATGGTCATGGAAAAAAGCTACACGGCACTTAACTTTCCACAAACAGCAGCAGGGCAGGGGGTGCAACTCAGTGCTAGAAAACTTGCCTAACTTGGCCTAGGCTCTGGACTCAATCCTCGGCACTGCAAGACAGAAACGAGACAAAACACCAGCAGTCTGCACTCAGGTTCTGCCAAACTTCCAGAAGCACATTCTTCTTCTGTTCCACAGTGCAGAAAACGATGACAAGTTTCCCGATTTAATCACCAAGGAGAGCATAATTCTAATTAGGAGCTCACAAAAAAGACGGGAGGAAAAAGAACTGTACAATCTCATTTACAAATATGGACACCAATGCTCTAAACAATCAGGTAGCACACGGAAACTATCAAACTAACCCAAAGTGCCTTTGGAAGTGTCCCGGGATAGCAGAGAAAAAAAAAAAAAAAATCTAGCAACGCAGTCGCGGCGGCGGCGGAAGCCCGAGTGACCCCCCCACCCCGCCCCCGGCCCCGGTCACCCCCGGCCCCGGCCCCGGCCACAGGCCCCGGCAGGCGCCTGGCCCCGGGTCTCGGGCTCCTGCGCCACCCCCGCCCGCGGGGGCCCGAGAGGAGGGGGCGGCCGCCTGCCCAGGCCACCTGCAGCACAGACCGCTCGGCTCGCAGGCCGGGCCAGGCCGGGTAGGATATCTCTCCCGCCCAACGGGGACAGGACCCGGGCCGCTATGGAGCAGCTGGGCAACAGCGGGGGCGACCCGCCTCCCCGCACCGGGACTCCCGCGCTCGCACCACCGACCTAGGAGATGACACCGCTGAGGCACAGAGAAGCAAGCTGGCGCCCCGTGCGGCTCCTACTCACCCGCCAGGCTCAGCTCCCCCTCCGTTTCCGCCCACGTCGCAGCTGCCCGCAGCCAGCGCGGCTCTCAGCTCGGAGACGCTGGGCAAAAGGTCCCGTGCTCCCACGGACAGACGGCTCCCCGCTAACGCGGTCAGGGCGCACGCAGGCGCGGGGGGGGGCGGGGGGGGCGGGAGTCCAGGAGAGGAGCCCTGGGAGTTGTGGTCCAGGAGTCTGCATCTTTGCTGGGCGCCACCTCCATGGGCCAGCTGCAGGTGCTCCGGCCTTTCTCGCTGCCTCCTCTGTCTCCTCAAGGACTCGTCTTCCACTCCTGGATGATGGAGGAGTGTTTCCACGAAAGACCTGGACAGCCTCTCCCCTTCTTGGCATTGCACACCAGCGTTCTTCAAGGGTGGAAACGGTGGGTCACTCCTGTCATCTCAGTGCTTGGGGAAGCTGAGGCAGGAGGATCTCAACTTCAGCTCAGCTGGGGCAACTCAGTGACTGCGGAACACCCCGGCTTGCGATACATCTGCATATATATGCATGTATATATACTATGTATATATATGTACATGCATATATACATTTGGATACAAGGTCTCTCTCTCTCTCTCTCTCTCTCTCTCTCTCTCTCTCTCTCTCTCTCTCTCTCTCTCTCTCTCTCATATACACATAGGCTGGGGCTGGAGCTCGGTGCAGAGACCCTGGGTTACATTCCAAATATTGAAAAACAATTATTTCAAAGTGAGGTACTGGGACCAGTAGCTTCAGCATCACGTAGGAACTTGATAAAACTGCACGTTCTCCTACCTACCAAGGCTATTTTGTTTTTGCTTTGTTGTTTCTTTCTTTTGGTGGCACTGGGAAAGGAACCCAGGACCTCACATTTGCTAGGTCAGAACTGTACCACTGAGCTACACCTCTAGGTCTACTTGGTTTTACCGTATTCAAAGCTCTGAAGGGGGCCAGGGATCTACCTCAGTGGTTCGGCTGCTTACCTCACAAGCAGAAGGTCCTGAGTTCCATTGCCAGTACCAAAACAAACAAGCACACAACAACAACAAACTGGGAAGGTGGGTCCCACCAATCTACAATGTTTCGCAGGCACCTCAAGTGATTCTGACTTTGAGAACTTGACTAAGCTTCCCCCTGCCCGCTCCAAGGAGCTTAGGATTCCTATGGCAGGACTGTTCTTACATACATACCTACATACAAACCTACCTGTGTGCCCCTAGGTAAACTGCAGGAAAACCAGGAATTGATCTCCCAGCCTAAGCCTCTCCTCTCACTCTATACCATGTCCAACACCATCTCTAGCCTGCATCCAAGACACCCAAAACTCAAGGTCACGAAAAAACCCAGGATTCTCCAGGACTGGGGATTTAGCTCAGTGGCTCCGTCGCTTGCCTTGCAAGCTCAAGGCCCCGAGTTCGATCGCCGGTACCAAATACAAACCAACCAACCAACCAACAAAACACCCCAGGACTCTCTACTTCCCTCAAGCTGGTTCTCCTCCAATGGGCTTTACGGTCACGATTCTGAAGGACATTCTCTGGAGTTATACACATGGACCCCAGGGAGAGATACCACGGCAGGACCTTGAGTCAGATTTGACGGAGCAAGGATGAAACACAACCAACTCGGGCCAGGGAATTAGCTCAGTGGTGCAGCTGCCTCCCTCCCAAGCGCAAGGTCCTGAGTTCAATCCCCGCTACTGGAGGGCAAGAAAACATGTGAGCCCAACAAAATGAATTCCAACACCTTGCCTGTTTCAGGGGGAGGATCAGCTGGTTAAACAAATGATTCAAGTTTTTGATTTTCGGGAGGCTAGAGCTTGAACAAAGTACATTTAAATGAAGCAGAAAGATAAATAGTAAGAACAGAAATGACTGATGTAGAAGGATAAAAATCAGCAGCACTCACCAACAACTCCCAAAGCTGGTTCTTCCAAAACATTAATAAAATAAGCCATCACTAAGCACGTCTGGCCAATAAACACTAGTGTTGAAAAAGGTAACATCACAGATGTATGAGTTTCTTTTCCTCCAACGAACTATACAGAGCACTGTGCTACCCTAGGTTAAAATTCAATGACATGAATGGCTTTCTAGGACAACCAAAAGTACCAAACTGACTTTGAAGAGATAGAAAATCTGAAAATCATCAATGGTCATGGAAAAAAGCTACACGGCACTTAACTTTCCACAAACAGCAGCAGGGCAGGGGGTGCAACTCAGTGCTAGAAAACTTGCCTAACTTGGCCTAGGCTCTGGACTCAATCCTCGGCACTGCAAGACAGAAACGAGACAAAACACCAGCAGTCTGCACTCAGGTTCTGCCAAACTTCCAGAAGCACATTCTTCTTCTGTTCCACAGTGCAGAAAACGATGACAAGTTTCCCGATTTAATCACCAAGGAGAGCATAATTCTAATTAGGAGCTCACAAAAAAGACGGGAGGAAAAAGAACTGTACAATCTCATTTACAAATATGGACACCAATGCTCTAAACAATCAGGTAGCACACGGAAACTATCAAACTAACCCAAAGTGCCTTTGGAAGTGTCCCGGGATAGCAGAGAAAAAAAAAAAAAAATCTAGCAACGCAGTCGCGGCGGCGGCGGAAGCCCGAGTGACCCCCCCACCCCGCCCCCGGCCCCGGTCACCCCCGGCCCCGGCCCCGGCCACAGGCCCCGGCAGGCGCCTGGCCCCGGGTCTCGGGCTCCTGCGCCACCCCCGCCCGCGGGGGCCCGAGAGGAGGGGGCGGCCGCCTGCCCAGGCCACCTGCAGCACAGACCGCTCGGCTCGCAGGCCGGGCCAGGCCGGGTAGGATATCTCTCCCGCCCAACGGGGACAGGACCCGGGCCGCTATGGAGCAGCTGGGCAACAGCGGGGGCGACCCGCCTCCCCGCACCGGGACTCCCGCGCTCGCACCACCGACCTAGGAGATGACACCGCTGAGGCACAGAGAAGCAAGCTGGCGCCCCGTGCGGCTCCTACTCACCCGCCAGGCTCAGCTCCCCCTCCGTTTCCGCCCACGTCGCAGCTGCCCGCAGCCAGCGCGGCTCTCAGCTCGGAGACGCTGGGCAAAAGGTCCCGTGCTCCCACGGACAGACGGCTCCCCGCTAACGCGGTCAGGGCGCACGCAGGCGCGGGGGGGGGGGGGGGGGGCGGGAGTCCAGGAGAGGAGCCCTGGGAGTTGTGGTCCAGGAGTCTGCATCTTTGCTGGGCGCCACCTCCATGGGCCAGCTGCAGGTGCTCCGGCCTTTCTCGCTGCCTCCTCTGTCTCCTCAAGGACTCGTCTTCCACTCCTGGATGATGGAGGAGTGTTTCCACGAAAGACCTGGACAGCCTCTCCCCTTCTTGGCATTGCACACCAGCGTTCTTCAAGGGTGGAAACGGTGGGTCACTCCTGTCATCTCAGTGCTTGGGGAAGCTGAGGCAGGAGGATCTCAACTTCAGCTCAGCTGGGGCAACTCAGTGACTGCGGAACACCCCGGCTTGCGATACATCTGCATATATATGCATGTATATATACTATGTATATATATGTACATGCATATATACATTTGGATACAAGGTCTCTCTCTCTCTCTCTCTCTCTCTCTCTCTCTCTCTCTCTCTCTCTCTCTCTCTCTCTCTCTCTCATATACACATAGGCTGGGGCTGGAGCTCGGTGCAGAGACCCTGGGTTACATTCCAAATATTGAAAAACAATTATTTCAAAGTGAGGTACTGGGACCAGTAGCTTCAGCATCACGTAGGAACTTGATAAAACTGCACGTTCTCCTACCTACCAAGGCTATTTTGTTTTTGCTTTGTTGTTTCTTTCTTTTGGTGGCACTGGGAAAGGAACCCAGGACCTCACATTTGCTAGGTCAGAACTGTACCACTGAGCTACACCTCTAGGTCTACTTGGTTTTACCGTATTCAAAGCTCTGAAGGGGGCCAGGGATCTACCTCAGTGGTTCGGCTGCTTACCTCACAAGCAGAAGGTCCTGAGTTCCATTGCCAGTACCAAAACAAACAAGCACACAACAACAACAAACTGGGAAGGTGGGTCCCACCAATCTACAATGTTTCGCAGGCACCTCAAGTGATTCTGACTTTGAGAACTTGACTAAGCTTCCCCCTGCCCGCTCCAAGGAGCTTAGGATTCCTATGGCAGGACTGTTCTTACATACATACCTACATACAAACCTACCTGTGTGCCCCTAGGTAAACTGCAGGAAAACCAGGAATTGATCTCCCAGCCTAAGCCTCTCCTCTCACTCTATACCATGTCCAACACCATCTCTAGCCTGCATCCAAGACACCCAAAACTCAAGGTCACGAAAAAACCCAGGATTCTCCAGGACTGGGGATTTAGCTCAGTGGCTCCGTCGCTTGCCTTGCAAGCTCAAGGCCCCGAGTTCGATCGCCGGTACCAAATACAAACCAACCAACCAACCAACAAAACACCCCAGGACTCTCTACTTCCCTCAAGCTGGTTCTCCTCCAATGGGCTTTACGGTCACGATTCTGAAGGACATTCTCTGGAGTTATACACATGGACCCCAGGGAGAGATACCACGGCAGGACCTTGAGTCAGATTTGACGGAGCAAGGATGAAACACAACCAACTCGGGCCAGGGAATTAGCTCAGTGGTGCAGCTGCCTCCCTCCCAAGCGCAAGGTCCTGAGTTCAATCCCCGCTACTGGAGGGCAAAAAAACATGTGAGCCCAACAAAATGAATTCCAACACCTTGCCTGTTTCAGGGGGAGGATCAGCTGGTTAAACAAATGATTCAAGTTTTTGATTTTCGGGAGGCTAGAGCTTGAACAAAGTACATTTAAATGAAGCAGAAAGATAAATAGTAAGAACAGAAATGACTGATGTAGAAGGATAAAAATCAGCAGCACTCACCAACAACTCCCAAAGCTGGTTCTTCCAAAACATTAATAAAATAAGCCATCACTAAGCACGTCTGGCCAATAAACACTAGTGTTGAAAAAGGTAACATCACAGATGTATGAGTTTCTTTTCCTCCAACGAACTATACAGAGCACTGTGCTACCCTAGGTTAAAATTCAATGACATGAATGGCTTTCTAGGACAACCAAAAGTACCAAACTGACTTTGAAGAGATAGAAAATCTGAAAATCATCAATGGTCATGGAAAAAAGCTACACGGCACTTAACTTTCCACAAACAGCAGCAGGGCAGGGGGTGCAACTCAGTGCTAGAAAACTTGCCTAACTTGGCCTAGGCTCTGGACTCAATCCTCGGCACTGCAAGACAGAAACGAGACAAAACACCAGCAGTCTGCACTCAGGTTCTGCCAAACTTCCAGAAGCACATTCTTCTTCTGTTCCACAGTGCAGAAAACGATGACAAGTTTCCCGATTTAATCACCAAGGAGAGCATAATTCTAATTAGGAGCTCACAAAAAAGACGGGAGGAAAAAGAACTGTACAATCTCATTTACAAATATGGACACCAATGCTCTAAACAATCAGGTAGCACACGGAAACTATCAAACTAACCCAAAGTGCCTTTGGAAGTGTCCCGGGATAGCAGAGAAAAAAAAAAAAAAAATCTAGCAACGCAGTCGCGGCGGCGGCGGAAGCCCGAGTGACCCCCCCACCCCGCCCCCGGCCCCGGTCACCCCCGGCCCCGGCCCCGGCCACAGGCCCCGGCAGGCGCCTGGCCCCGGGTCTCGGGCTCCTGCGCCACCCCCGCCCGCGGGGGCCCGAGAGGAGGGGGCGGCCGCCTGCCCAGGCCACCTGCAGCACAGACCGCTCGGCTCGCAGGCCGGGCCAGGCCGGGTAGGATATCTCTCCCGCCCAACGGGGACAGGACCCGGGCCGCTATGGAGCAGCTGGGCAACAGCGGGGGCGACCCGCCTCCCCGCACCGGGACTCCCGCGCTCGCACCACCGACCTAGGAGATGACACCGCTGAGGCACAGAGAAGCAAGCTGGCGCCCCGTGCGGCTCCTACTCACCCGCCAGGCTCAGCTCCCCCTCCGTTTCCGCCCACGTCGCAGCTGCCCGCAGCCAGCGCGGCTCTCAGCTCGGAGACGCTGGGCAAAAGGTCCCGTGCTCCCACGGACAGACGGCTCCCCGCTAACGCGGTCAGGGCGCACGCAGGCGCGGGGGGGGGCGGGGGGGGCGGGAGTCCAGGAGAGGAGCCCTGGGAGTTGTGGTCCAGGAGTCTGCATCTTTGCTGGGCGCCACCTCCATGGGCCAGCTGCAGGTGCTCCGGCCTTTCTCGCTGCCTCCTCTGTCTCCTCAAGGACTCGTCTTCCACTCCTGGATGATGGAGGAGTGTTTCCACGAAAGACCTGGACAGCCTCTCCCCTTCTTGGCATTGCACACCAGCGTTCTTCAAGGGTGGAAACGGTGGGTCACTCCTGTCATCTCAGTGCTTGGGGAAGCTGAGGCAGGAGGATCTCAACTTCAGCTCAGCTGGGGCAACTCAGTGACTGCGGAACACCCCGGCTTGCGATACATCTGCATATATATGCATGTATATATACTATGTATATATATGTACATGCATATATACATTTGGATACAAGGTCTCTCTCTCTCTCTCTCTCTCTCTCTCTCTCTCTCTCTCTCTCTCTCTCTCTCTCTCTCTCTCTCATATACACATAGGCTGGGGCTGGAGCTCGGTGCAGAGACCCTGGGTTACATTCCAAATATTGAAAAACAATTATTTCAAAGTGAGGTACTGGGACCAGTAGCTTCAGCATCACGTAGGAACTTGATAAAACTGCACGTTCTCCTACCTACCAAGGCTATTTTGTTTTTGCTTTGTTGTTTCTTTCTTTTGGTGGCACTGGGAAAGGAACCCAGGACCTCACATTTGCTAGGTCAGAACTGTACCACTGAGCTACACCTCTAGGTCTACTTGGTTTTACCGTATTCAAAGCTCTGAAGGGGGCCAGGGATCTACCTCAGTGGTTCGGCTGCTTACCTCACAAGCAGAAGGTCCTGAGTTCCATTGCCAGTACCAAAACAAACAAGCACACAACAACAACAAACTGGGAAGGTGGGTCCCACCAATCTACAATGTTTCGCAGGCACCTCAAGTGATTCTGACTTTGAGAACTTGACTAAGCTTCCCCCTGCCCGCTCCAAGGAGCTTAGGATTCCTATGGCAGGACTGTTCTTACATACATACCTACATACAAACCTACCTGTGTGCCCCTAGGTAAACTGCAGGAAAACCAGGAATTGATCTCCCAGCCTAAGCCTCTCCTCTCACTCTATACCATGTCCAACACCATCTCTAGCCTGCATCCAAGACACCCAAAACTCAAGGTCACGAAAAAACCCAGGATTCTCCAGGACTGGGGATTTAGCTCAGTGGCTCCGTCGCTTGCCTTGCAAGCTCAAGGCCCCGAGTTCGATCGCCGGTACCAAATACAAACCAACCAACCAACCAACAAAACACCCCAGGACTCTCTACTTCCCTCAAGCTGGTTCTCCTCCAATGGGCTTTACGGTCACGATTCTGAAGGACATTCTCTGGAGTTATACACATGGACCCCAGGGAGAGATACCACGGCAGGACCTTGAGTCAGATTTGACGGAGCAAGGATGAAACACAACCAACTCGGGCCAGGGAATTAGCTCAGTGGTGCAGCTGCCTCCCTCCCAAGCGCAAGGTCCTGAGTTCAATCCCCGCTACTGGAGGGCAAGAAAACATGTGAGCCCAACAAAATGAATTCCAACACCTTGCCTGTTTCAGGGGGAGGATCAGCTGGTTAAACAAATGATTCAAGTTTTTGATTTTCGGGAGGCTAGAGCTTGAACAAAGTACATTTAAATGAAGCAGAAAGATAAATAGTAAGAACAGAAATGACTGATGTAGAAGGATAAAAATCAGCAGCACTCACCAACAACTCCCAAAGCTGGTTCTTCCAAAACATTAATAAAATAAGCCATCACTAAGCACGTCTGGCCAATAAACACTAGTGTTGAAAAAGGTAACATCACAGATGTATGAGTTTCTTTTCCTCCAACGAACTATACAGAGCACTGTGCTACCCTAGGTTAAAATTCAATGACATGAATGGCTTTCTAGGACAACCAAAAGTACCAAACTGACTTTGAAGAGATAGAAAATCTGAAAATCATCAATGGTCATGGAAAAAAGCTACACGGCACTTAACTTTCCACAAACAGCAGCAGGGCAGGGGGTGCAACTCAGTGCTAGAAAACTTGCCTAACTTGGCCTAGGCTCTGGACTCAATCCTCGGCACTGCAAGACAGAAACGAGACAAAACACCAGCAGTCTGCACTCAGGTTCTGCCAAACTTCCAGAAGCACATTCTTCTTCTGTTCCACAGTGCAGAAAACGATGACAAGTTTCCCGATTTAATCACCAAGGAGAGCATAATTCTAATTAGGAGCTCACAAAAAAGACGGGAGGAAAAAGAACTGTACAATCTCATTTACAAATATGGACACCAATGCTCTAAACAATCAGGTAGCACACGGAAACTATCAAACTAACCCAAAGTGCCTTTGGAAGTGTCCCGGGATAGCAGAGAAAAAAAAAAAAAAAATCTAGCAACGCAGTCGCGGCGGCGGCGGAAGCCCGAGTGACCCCCCCACCCCGCCCCCGGCCCCGGTCACCCCCGGCCCCGGCCCCGGCCACAGGCCCCGGCAGGCGCCTGGCCCCGGGTCTCGGGCTCCTGCGCCACCCCCGCCCGCGGGGGCCCGAGAGGAGGGGGCGGCCGCCTGCCCAGGCCACCTGCAGCACAGACCGCTCGGCTCGCAGGCCGGGCCAGGCCGGGTAGGATATCTCTCCCGCCCAACGGGGACAGGACCCGGGCCGCTATGGAGCAGCTGGGCAACAGCGGGGGCGACCCGCCTCCCCGCACCGGGACTCCCGCGCTCGCACCACCGACCTAGGAGATGACACCGCTGAGGCACAGAGAAGCAAGCTGGCGCCCCGTGCGGCTCCTACTCACCCGCCAGGCTCAGCTCCCCCTCCGTTTCCGCCCACGTCGCAGCTGCCCGCAGCCAGCGCGGCTCTCAGCTCGGAGACGCTGGGCAAAAGGTCCCGTGCTCCCACGGACAGACGGCTCCCCGCTAACGCGGTCAGGGCGCACGCAGGCGCGGGGGGGGGCGGGGGGGGCGGGAGTCCAGGAGAGGAGCCCTGGGAGTTGTGGTCCAGGAGTCTGCATCTTTGCTGGGCGCCACCTCCATGGGCCAGCTGCAGGTGCTCCGGCCTTTCTCGCTGCCTCCTCTGTCTCCTCAAGGACTCGTCTTCCACTCCTGGATGATGGAGGAGTGTTTCCACGAAAGACCTGGACAGCCTCTCCCCTTCTTGGCATTGCACACCAGCGTTCTTCAAGGGTGGAAACGGTGGGTCACTCCTGTCATCTCAGTGCTTGGGGAAGCTGAGGCAGGAGGATCTCAACTTCAGCTCAGCTGGGGCAACTCAGTGACTGCGGAACACCCCGGCTTGCGATACATCTGCATATATATGCATGTATATATACTATGTATATATATGTACATGCATATATACATTTGGATACAAGGTCTCTCTCTCTCTCTCTCTCTCTCTCTCTCTCTCTCTCTCTCTCTCTCTCTCTCTCTCTCTCTCATATACACATAGGCTGGGGCTGGAGCTCGGTGCAGAGACCCTGGGTTACATTCCAAATATTGAAAAACAATTATTTCAAAGTGAGGTACTGGGACCAGTAGCTTCAGCATCACGTAGGAACTTGATAAAACTGCACGTTCTCCTACCTACCAAGGCTATTTTGTTTTTGCTTTGTTGTTTCTTTCTTTTGGTGGCACTGGGAAAGGAACCCAGGACCTCACATTTGCTAGGTCAGAACTGTACCACTGAGCTACACCTCTAGGTCTACTTGGTTTTACCGTATTCAAAGCTCTGAAGGGGGCCAGGGATCTACCTCAGTGGTTCGGCTGCTTACCTCACAAGCAGAAGGTCCTGAGTTCCATTGCCAGTACCAAAACAAACAAGCACACAACAACAACAAACTGGGAAGGTGGGTCCCACCAATCTACAATGTTTCGCAGGCACCTCAAGTGATTCTGACTTTGAGAACTTGACTAAGCTTCCCCCTGCCCGCTCCAAGGAGCTTAGGATTCCTATGGCAGGACTGTTCTTACATACATACCTACATACAAACCTACCTGTGTGCCCCTAGGTAAACTGCAGGAAAACCAGGAATTGATCTCCCAGCCTAAGCCTCTCCTCTCACTCTATACCATGTCCAACACCATCTCTAGCCTGCATCCAAGACACCCAAAACTCAAGGTCACGAAAAAACCCAGGATTCTCCAGGACTGGGGATTTAGCTCAGTGGCTCCGTCGCTTGCCTTGCAAGCTCAAGGCCCCGAGTTCGATCGCCGGTACCAAATACAAACCAACCAACCAACCAACAAAACACCCCAGGACTCTCTACTTCCCTCAAGCTGGTTCTCCTCCAATGGGCTTTACGGTCACGATTCTGAAGGACATTCTCTGGAGTTATACACATGGACCCCAGGGAGAGATACCACGGCAGGACCTTGAGTCAGATTTGACGGAGCAAGGATGAAACACAACCAACTCGGGCCAGGGAATTAGCTCAGTGGTGCAGCTGCCTCCCTCCCAAGCGCAAGGTCCTGAGTTCAATCCCCGCTACTGGAGGGCAAGAAAACATGTGAGCCCAACAAAATGAATTCCAACACCTTGCCTGTTTCAGGGGGAGGATCAGCTGGTTAAACAAATGATTCAAGTTTTTGATTTTCGGGAGGCTAGAGCTTGAACAAAGTACATTTAAATGAAGCAGAAAGATAAATAGTAAGAACAGAAATGACTGATGTAGAAGGATAAAAATCAGCAGCACTCACCAACAACTCCCAAAGCTGGTTCTTCCAAAACATTAATAAAATAAGCCATCACTAAGCACGTCTGGCCAATAAACACTAGTGTTGAAAAAGGTAACATCACAGATGTATGAGTTTCTTTTCCTCCAACGAACTATACAGAGCACTGTGCTACCCTAGGTTAAAATTCAATGACATGAATGGCTTTCTAGGACAACCAAAAGTACCAAACTGACTTTGAAGAGATAGAAAATCTGAAAATCATCAATGGTCATGGAAAAAAGCTACACGGCACTTAACTTTCCACAAACAGCAGCAGGGCAGGGGGTGCAACTCAGTGCTAGAAAACTTGCCTAACTTGGCCTAGGCTCTGGACTCAATCCTCGGCACTGCAAGACAGAAACGAGACAAAACACCAGCAGTCTGCACTCAGGTTCTGCCAAACTTCCAGAAGCACATTCTTCTTCTGTTCCACAGTGCAGAAAACGATGACAAGTTTCCCGATTTAATCACCAAGGAGAGCATAATTCTAATTAGGAGCTCACAAAAAAGACGGGAGGAAAAAGAACTGTACAATCTCATTTACAAATATGGACACCAATGCTCTAAACAATCAGGTAGCACACGGAAACTATCAAACTAACCCAAAGTGCCTTTGGAAGTGTCCCGGGATAGCAGAGAAAAAAAAAAAAAAATCTAGCAACGCAGTCGCGGCGGCGGCGGAAGCCCGAGTGACCCCCCCACCCCGCCCCCGGCCCCGGTCACCCCCGGCCCCGGCCCCGGCCACAGGCCCCGGCAGGCGCCTGGCCCCGGGTCTCGGGCTCCTGCGCCACCCCCGCCCGCGGGGGCCCGAGAGGAGGGGGCGGCCGCCTGCCCAGGCCACCTGCAGCACAGACCGCTCGGCTCGCAGGCCGGGCCAGGCCGGGTAGGATATCTCTCCCGCCCAACGGGGACAGGACCCGGGCCGCTATGGAGCAGCTGGGCAACAGCGGGGGCGACCCGCCTCCCCGCACCGGGACTCCCGCGCTCGCACCACCGACCTAGGAGATGACACCGCTGAGGCACAGAGAAGCAAGCTGGCGCCCCGTGCGGCTCCTACTCACCCGCCAGGCTCAGCTCCCCCTCCGTTTCCGCCCACGTCGCAGCTGCCCGCAGCCAGCGCGGCTCTCAGCTCGGAGACGCTGGGCAAAAGGTCCCGTGCTCCCACGGACAGACGGCTCCCCGCTAACGCGGTCAGGGCGCACGCAGGCGCGGGGGGGGGCGGGGGGGGCGGGAGTCCAGGAGAGGAGCCCTGGGAGTTGTGGTCCAGGAGTCTGCATCTTTGCTGGGCGCCACCTCCATGGGCCAGCTGCAGGTGCTCCGGCCTTTCTCGCTGCCTCCTCTGTCTCCTCAAGGACTCGTCTTCCACTCCTGGATGATGGAGGAGTGTTTCCACGAAAGACCTGGACAGCCTCTCCCCTTCTTGGCATTGCACACCAGCGTTCTTCAAGGGTGGAAACGGTGGGTCACTCCTGTCATCTCAGTGCTTGGGGAAGCTGAGGCAGGAGGATCTCAACTTCAGCTCAGCTGGGGCAACTCAGTGACTGCGGAACACCCCGGCTTGCGATACATCTGCATATATATGCATGTATATATACTATGTATATATATGTACATGCATATATACATTTGGATACAAGGTCTCTCTCTCTCTCTCTCTCTCTCTCTCTCTCTCTCTCTCTCTCTCTCTCTCTCTCTCTCTCTCTCCATATACACATAGGCTGGGGCTGGAGCTCGGTGCAGAGACCCTGGGTTACATTCCAAATATTGAAAAACAATTATTTCAAAGTGAGGTACTGGGACCAGTAGCTTCAGCATCACGTAGGAACTTGATAAAACTGCACGTTCTCCTACCTACCAAGGCTATTTTGTTTTTGCTTTGTTGTTTCTTTCTTTTGGTGGCACTGGGAAAGGAACCCAGGACCTCACATTTGCTAGGTCAGAACTGTACCACTGAGCTACACCTCTAGGTCTACTTGGTTTTACCGTATTCAAAGCTCTGAAGGGGGCCAGGGATCTACCTCAGTGGTTCGGCTGCTTACCTCACAAGCAGAAGGTCCTGAGTTCCATTGCCAGTACCAAAACAAACAAGCACACAACAACAACAAACTGGGAAGGTGGGTCCCACCAATCTACAATGTTTCGCAGGCACCTCAAGTGATTCTGACTTTGAGAACTTGACTAAGCTTCCCCCTGCCCGCTCCAAGGAGCTTAGGATTCCTATGGCAGGACTGTTCTTACATACATACCTACATACAAACCTACCTGTGTGCCCCTAGGTAAACTGCAGGAAAACCAGGAATTGATCTCCCAGCCTAAGCCTCTCCTCTCACTCTATACCATGTCCAACACCATCTCTAGCCTGCATCCAAGACACCCAAAACTCAAGGTCACGAAAAAACCCAGGATTCTCCAGGACTGGGGATTTAGCTCAGTGGCTCCGTCGCTTGCCTTGCAAGCTCAAGGCCCCGAGTTCGATCGCCGGTACCAAATACAAACCAACCAACCAACCAACAAAACACCCCAGGACTCTCTACTTCCCTCAAGCTGGTTCTCCTCCAATGGGCTTTACGGTCACGATTCTGAAGGACATTCTCTGGAGTTATACACATGGACCCCAGGGAGAGATACCACGGCAGGACCTTGAGTCAGATTTGACGGAGCAAGGATGAAACACAACCAACTCGGGCCAGGGAATTAGCTCAGTGGTGCAGCTGCCTCCCTCCCAAGCGCAAGGTCCTGAGTTCAATCCCCGCTACTGGAGGGCAAGAAAACATGTGAGCCCAACAAAATGAATTCCAACACCTTGCCTGTTTCAGGGGGAGGATCAGCTGGTTAAACAAATGATTCAAGTTTTTGATTTTCGGGAGGCTAGAGCTTGAACAAAGTACATTTAAATGAAGGAGAAAGATAAATAGTAAGAACAGAAATGACTGATGTAGAAGGATAAAAATCAGCAGCACTCACCAACAACTCCCAAAGCTGGTTCTTCCAAAACATTAATAAAATAAGCCATCACTAAGCACGTCTGGCCAATAAACACTAGTGTTGAAAAAGGTAACATCACAGATGTATGAGTTTCTTTTCCTCCAACGAACTATACAGAGCACTGTGCTACCCTAGGTTAAAATTCAATGACATGAATGGCTTTCTAGGACAACCAAAAGTACCAAACTGACTTTGAAGAGATAGAAAATCTGAAAATCATCAATGGTCATGGAAAAAAGCTACACGGCACTTAACTTTCCACAAACAGCAGCAGGGCAGGGGGTGCAACTCAGTGCTAGAAAACTTGCCTAACTTGGCCTAGGCTCTGGACTCAATCCTCGGCACTGCAAGACAGAAACGAGACAAAACACCAGCAGTCTGCACTCAGGTTCTGCCAAACTTCCAGAAGCACATTCTTCTTCTGTTCCACAGTGCAGAAAACGATGACAAGTTTCCCGATTTAATCACCAAGGAGAGCATAATTCTAATTAGGAGCTCACAAAAAAGACGGGAGGAAAAAGAACTGTACAATCTCATTTACAAATATGGACACCAATGCTCTAAACAATCAGGTAGCACACGGAAACTATCAAACTAACCCAAAGTGCCTTTGGAAGTGTCCCGGGATAGCAGAGAAAAAAAAAAAAAAAATCTAGCAACGCAGTCGCGGCGGCGGCGGAAGCCCGAGTGACCCCCCCACCCCGCCCCCGGCCCCGGTCACCCCCGGCCCCGGCCCCGGCCACAGGCCCCGGCAGGCGCCTGGCCCCGGGTCTCGGGCTCCTGCGCCACCCCCGCCCGCGGGGGCCCGAGAGGAGGGGGCGGCCGCCTGCCCAGGCCACCTGCAGCACAGACCGCTCGGCTCGCAGGCCGGGCCAGGCCGGGTAGGATATCTCTCCCGCCCAACGGGGACAGGACCCGGGCCGCTATGGAGCAGCTGGGCAACAGCGGGGGCGACCCGCCTCCCCGCACCGGGACTCCCGCGCTCGCACCACCGACCTAGGAGATGACACCGCTGAGGCACAGAGAAGCAAGCTGGCGCCCCGTGCGGCTCCTACTCACCCGCCAGGCTCAGCTCCCCCTCCGTTTCCGCCCACGTCGCAGCTGCCCGCAGCCAGCGCGGCTCTCAGCTCGGAGACGCTGGGCAAAAGGTCCCGTGCTCCCACGGACAGACGGCTCCCCGCTAACGCGGTCAGGGCGCACGCAGGCGCGGGGGGGGGCGGGGGGGGCGGGAGTCCAGGAGAGGAGCCCTGGGAGTTGTGGTCCAGGAGTCTGCATCTTTGCTGGGCGCCACCTCCATGGGCCAGCTGCAGGTGCTCCGGCCTTTCTCGCTGCCTCCTCTGTCTCCTCAAGGACTCGTCTTCCACTCCTGGATGATGGAGGAGTGTTTCCACGAAAGACCTGGACAGCCTCTCCCCTTCTTGGCATTGCACACCAGCGTTCTTCAAGGGTGGAAACGGTGGGTCACTCCTGTCATCTCAGTGCTTGGGGAAGCTGAGGCAGGAGGATCTCAACTTCAGCTCAGCTGGGGCAACTCAGTGACTGCGGAACACCCCGGCTTGCGATACATCTGCATATATATGCATGTATATATACTATGTATATATATGTACATGCATATATACATTTGGATACAAGGTCTCTCTCTCTCTCTCTCTCTCTCTCTCTCTCTCTCTCTCTCTCTCTCTCTCTCTCTCTCTCTCTCTCTCCATATACACATAGGCTGGGGCTGGAGCTCGGTGCAGAGACCCTGGGTTACATTCCAAATATTGAAAAACAATTATTTCAAAGTGAGGTACTGGGACCAGTAGCTTCAGCATCACGTAGGAACTTGATAAAACTGCACGTTCTCCTACCTACCAAGGCTATTTTGTTTTTGCTTTGTTGTTTCTTTCTTTTGGTGGCACTGGGAAAGGAACCCAGGACCTCACATTTGCTAGGTCAGAACTGTACCACTGAGCTACACCTCTAGGTCTACTTGGTTTTACCGTATTCAAAGCTCTGAAGGGGGCCAGGGATCTACCTCAGTGGTTCGGCTGCTTACCTCACAAGCAGAAGGTCCTGAGTTCCATTGCCAGTACCAAAACAAACAAGCACACAACAACAACAAACTGGGAAGGTGGGTCCCACCAATCTACAATGTTTCGCAGGCACCTCAAGTGATTCTGACTTTGAGAACTTGACTAAGCTTCCCCCTGCCCGCTCCAAGGAGCTTAGGATTCCTATGGCAGGACTGTTCTTACATACATACCTACATACAAACCTACCTGTGTGCCCCTAGGTAAACTGCAGGAAAACCAGGAATTGATCTCCCAGCCTAAGCCTCTCCTCTCACTCTATACCATGTCCAACACCATCTCTAGCCTGCATCCAAGACACCCAAAACTCAAGGTCACGAAAAAACCCAGGATTCTCCAGGACTGGGGATTTAGCTCAGTGGCTCCGTCGCTTGCCTTGCAAGCTCAAGGCCCCGAGTTCGATCGCCGGTACCAAATACAAACCAACCAACCAACCAACAAAACACCCCAGGACTCTCTACTTCCCTCAAGCTGGTTCTCCTCCAATGGGCTTTACGGTCACGATTCTGAAGGACATTCTCTGGAGTTATACACATGGACCCCAGGGAGAGATACCACGGCAGGACCTTGAGTCAGATTTGACGGAGCAAGGATGAAACACAACCAACTCGGGCCAGGGAATTAGCTCAGTGGTGCAGCTGCCTCCCTCCCAAGCGCAAGGTCCTGAGTTCAATCCCCGCTACTGGAGGGCAAGAAAACATGTGAGCCCAACAAAATGAATTCCAACACCTTGCCTGTTTCAGGGGGAGGATCAGCTGGTTAAACAAATGATTCAAGTTTTTGATTTTCGGGAGGCTAGAGCTTGAACAAAGTACATTTAAATGAAGGAGAAAGATAAATAGTAAGAACAGAAATGACTGATGTAGAAGGATAAAAATCAGCAGCACTCACCAACAACTCCCAAAGCTGGTTCTTCCAAAACATTAATAAAATAAGCCATCACTAAGCACGTCTGGCCAATAAACACTAGTGTTGAAAAAGGTAACATCACAGATGTATGAGTTTCTTTTCCTCCAACGAACTATACAGAGCACTGTGCTACCCTAGGTTAAAATTCAATGACATGAATGGCTTTCTAGGACAACCAAAAGTACCAAACTGACTTTGAAGAGATAGAAAATCTGAAAATCATCAATGGTCATGGAAAAAAGCTACACGGCACTTAACTTTCCACAAACAGCAGCAGGGCAGGGGGTGCAACTCAGTGCTAGAAAACTTGCCTAACTTGGCCTAGGCTCTGGACTCAATCCTCGGCACTGCAAGACAGAAACGAGACAAAACACCAGCAGTCTGCACTCAGGTTCTGCCAAACTTCCAGAAGCACATTCTTCTTCTGTTCCACAGTGCAGAAAACGATGACAAGTTTCCCGATTTAATCACCAAGGAGAGCATAATTCTAATTAGGAGCTCACAAAAAAGACGGGAGGAAAAAGAACTGTACAATCTCATTTACAAATATGGACACCAATGCTCTAAACAATCAGGTAGCACACGGAAACTATCAAACTAACCCAAAGTGCCTTTGGAAGTGTCCCGGGATAGCAGAGAAAAAAAAAAAAAAATCTAGCAACGCAGTCGCGGCGGCGGCGGAAGCCCGAGTGACCCCCCCACCCCGCCCCCGGCCCCGGTCACCCCCGGCCCCGGCCCCGGCCACAGGCCCCGGCAGGCGCCTGGCCCCGGGTCTCGGGCTCCTGCGCCACCCCCGCCCGCGGGGGCCCGAGAGGAGGGGGCGGCCGCCTGCCCAGGCCACCTGCAGCACAGACCGCTCGGCTCGCAGGCCGGGCCAGGCCGGGTAGGATATCTCTCCCGCCCAACGGGGACAGGACCCGGGCCGCTATGGAGCAGCTGGGCAACAGCGGGGGCGACCCGCCTCCCCGCACCGGGACTCCCGCGCTCGCACCACCGACCTAGGAGATGACACCGCTGAGGCACAGAGAAGCAAGCTGGCGCCCCGTGCGGCTCCTACTCACCCGCCAGGCTCAGCTCCCCCTCCGTTTCCGCCCACGTCGCAGCTGCCCGCAGCCAGCGCGGCTCTCAGCTCGGAGACGCTGGGCAAAAGGTCCCGTGCTCCCACGGACAGACGGCTCCCCGCTAACGCGGTCAGGGCGCACGCAGGCGCGGGGGGGGGCGGGGGGGGCGGGAGTCCAGGAGAGGAGCCCTGGGAGTTGTGGTCCAGGAGTCTGCATCTTTGCTGGGCGCCACCTCCATGGGCCAGCTGCAGGTGCTCCGGCCTTTCTCGCTGCCTCCTCTGTCTCCTCAAGGACTCGTCTTCCACTCCTGGATGATGGAGGAGTGTTTCCACGAAAGACCTGGACAGCCTCTCCCCTTCTTGGCATTGCACACCAGCGTTCTTCAAGGGTGGAAACGGTGGGTCACTCCTGTCATCTCAGTGCTTGGGGAAGCTGAGGCAGGAGGATCTCAACTTCAGCTCAGCTGGGGCAACTCAGTGACTGCGGAACACCCCGGCTTGCGATACATCTGCATATATATGCATGTATATATACTATGTATATATATGTACATGCATATATACATTTGGATACAAGGTCTCTCTCTCTCTCTCTCTCTCTCTCTCTCTCTCTCTCTCTCTCTCTCTCTCTCTCTCTCTCTCTCTCATATACACATAGGCTGGGGCTGGAGCTCGGTGCAGAGACCCTGGGTTACATTCCAAATATTGAAAAACAATTATTTCAAAGTGAGGTACTGGGACCAGTAGCTTCAGCATCACGTAGGAACTTGATAAAACTGCACGTTCTCCTACCTACCAAGGCTATTTTGTTTTTGCTTTGTTGTTTCTTTCTTTTGGTGGCACTGGGAAAGGAACCCAGGACCTCACATTTGCTAGGTCAGAACTGTACCACTGAGCTACACCTCTAGGTCTACTTGGTTTTACCGTATTCAAAGCTCTGAAGGGGGCCAGGGATCTACCTCAGTGGTTCGGCTGCTTACCTCACAAGCAGAAGGTCCTGAGTTCCATTGCCAGTACCAAAACAAACAAGCACACAACAACAACAAACTGGGAAGGTGGGTCCCACCAATCTACAATGTTTCGCAGGCACCTCAAGTGATTCTGACTTTGAGAACTTGACTAAGCTTCCCCCTGCCCGCTCCAAGGAGCTTAGGATTCCTATGGCAGGACTGTTCTTACATACATACCTACATACAAACCTACCTGTGTGCCCCTAGGTAAACTGCAGGAAAACCAGGAATTGATCTCCCAGCCTAAGCCTCTCCTCTCACTCTATACCATGTCCAACACCATCTCTAGCCTGCATCCAAGACACCCAAAACTCAAGGTCACGAAAAAACCCAGGATTCTCCAGGACTGGGGATTTAGCTCAGTGGCTCCGTCGCTTGCCTTGCAAGCTCAAGGCCCCGAGTTCGATCGCCGGTACCAAATACAAACCAACCAACCAACCAACAAAACACCCCAGGACTCTCTACTTCCCTCAAGCTGGTTCTCCTCCAATGGGCTTTACGGTCACGATTCTGAAGGACATTCTCTGGAGTTATACACATGGACCCCAGGGAGAGATACCACGGCAGGACCTTGAGTCAGATTTGACGGAGCAAGGATGAAACACAACCAACTCGGGCCAGGGAATTAGCTCAGTGGTGCAGCTGCCTCCCTCCCAAGCGCAAGGTCCTGAGTTCAATCCCCGCTACTGGAGGGCAAGAAAACATGTGAGCCCAACAAAATGAATTCCAACACCTTGCCTGTTTCAGGGGGAGGATCAGCTGGTTAAACAAATGATTCAAGTTTTTGATTTTCGGGAGGCTAGAGCTTGAACAAAGTACATTTAAATGAAGGAGAAAGATAAATAGTAAGAACAGAAATGACTGATGTAGAAGGATAAAAATCAGCAGCACTCACCAACAACTCCCAAAGCTGGTTCTTCCAAAACATTAATAAAATAAGCCATCACTAAGCACGTCTGGCCAATAAACACTAGTGTTGAAAAAGGTAACATCACAGATGTATGAGTTTCTTTTCCTCCAACGAACTATACAGAGCACTGTGCTACCCTAGGTTAAAATTCAATGACATGAATGGCTTTCTAGGACAACCAAAAGTACCAAACTGACTTTGAAGAGATAGAAAATCTGAAAATCATCAATGGTCATGGAAAAAAGCTACACGGCACTTAACTTTCCACAAACAGCAGCAGGGCAGGGGGTGCAACTCAGTGCTAGAAAACTTGCCTAACTTGGCCTAGGCTCTGGACTCAATCCTCGGCACTGCAAGACAGAAACGAGACAAAACACCAGCAGTCTGCACTCAGGTTCTGCCAAACTTCCAGAAGCACATTCTTCTTCTGTTCCACAGTGCAGAAAACGATGACAAGTTTCCCGATTTAATCACCAAGGAGAGCATAATTCTAATTAGGAGCTCACAAAAAAGACGGGAGGAAAAAGAACTGTACAATCTCATTTACAAATATGGACACCAATGCTCTAAACAATCAGGTAGCACACGGAAACTATCAAACTAACCCAAAGTGCCTTTGGAAGTGTCCCGGGATAGCAGAGAAAAAAAAAAAAAAATCTAGCAACGCAGTCGCGGCGGCGGCGGAAGCCCGAGTGACCCCCCCACCCCGCCCCCGGCCCCGGTCACCCCCGGCCCCGGCCCCGGCCACAGGCCCCGGCAGGCGCCTGGCCCCGGGTCTCGGGCTCCTGCGCCACCCCCGCCCGCGGGGGCCCGAGAGGAGGGGGCGGCCGCCTGCCCAGGCCACCTGCAGCACAGACCGCTCGGCTCGCAGGCCGGGCCAGGCCGGGTAGGATATCTCTCCCGCCCAACGGGGACAGGACCCGGGCCGCTATGGAGCAGCTGGGCAACAGCGGGGGCGACCCGCCTCCCCGCACCGGGACTCCCGCGCTCGCACCACCGACCTAGGAGATGACACCGCTGAGGCACAGAGAAGCAAGCTGGCGCCCCGTGCGGCTCCTACTCACCCGCCAGGCTCAGCTCCCCCTCCGTTTCCGCCCACGTCGCAGCTGCCCGCAGCCAGCGCGGCTCTCAGCTCGGAGACGCTGGGCAAAAGGTCCCGTGCTCCCACGGACAGACGGCTCCCCGCTAACGCGGTCAGGGCGCACGCAGGCGCGGGGGGGGGGCGGGGGGGGCGGGAGTCCAGGAGAGGAGCCCTGGGAGTTGTGGTCCAGGAGTCTGCATCTTTGCTGGGCGCCACCTCCATGGGCCAGCTGCAGGTGCTCCGGCCTTTCTCGCTGCCTCCTCTGTCTCCTCAAGGACTCGTCTTCCACTCCTGGATGATGGAGGAGTGTTTCCACGAAAGACCTGGACAGCCTCTCCCCTTCTTGGCATTGCACACCAGCGTTCTTCAAGGGTGGAAACGGTGGGTCACTCCTGTCATCTCAGTGCTTGGGGAAGCTGAGGCAGGAGGATCTCAACTTCAGCTCAGCTGGGGCAACTCAGTGACTGCGGAACACCCCGGCTTGCGATACATCTGCATATATATGCATGTATATATACTATGTATATATATGTACATGCATATATACATTTGGATACAAGGTCTCTCTCTCTCTCTCTCTCTCTCTCTCTCTCTCTCTCTCTCTCTCTCTCTCTCTCTCCATATACACATAGGCTGGGGCTGGAGCTCGGTGCAGAGACCCTGGGTTACATTCCAAATATTGAAAAACAATTATTTCAAAGTGAGGTACTGGGACCAGTAGCTTCAGCATCACGTAGGAACTTGATAAAACTGCACGTTCTCCTACCTACCAAGGCTATTTTGTTTTTGCTTTGTTGTTTCTTTCTTTTGGTGGCACTGGGAAAGGAACCCAGGACCTCACATTTGCTAGGTCAGAACTGTACCACTGAGCTACACCTCTAGGTCTACTTGGTTTTACCGTATTCAAAGCTCTGAAGGGGGCCAGGGATCTACCTCAGTGGTTCGGCTGCTTACCTCACAAGCAGAAGGTCCTGAGTTCCATTGCCAGTACCAAAACAAACAAGCACACAACAACAACAAACTGGGAAGGTGGGTCCCACCAATCTACAATGTTTCGCAGGCACCTCAAGTGATTCTGACTTTGAGAACTTGACTAAGCTTCCCCCTGCCCGCTCCAAGGAGCTTAGGATTCCTATGGCAGGACTGTTCTTACATACATACCTACATACAAACCTACCTGTGTGCCCCTAGGTAAACTGCAGGAAAACCAGGAATTGATCTCCCAGCCTAAGCCTCTCCTCTCACTCTATACCATGTCCAACACCATCTCTAGCCTGCATCCAAGACACCCAAAACTCAAGGTCACGAAAAAACCCAGGATTCTCCAGGACTGGGGATTTAGCTCAGTGGCTCCGTCGCTTGCCTTGCAAGCTCAAGGCCCCGAGTTCGATCGCCGGTACCAAATACAAACCAACCAACCAACCAACAAAACACCCCAGGACTCTCTACTTCCCTCAAGCTGGTTCTCCTCCAATGGGCTTTACGGTCACGATTCTGAAGGACATTCTCTGGAGTTATACACATGGACCCCAGGGAGAGATACCACGGCAGGACCTTGAGTCAGATTTGACGGAGCAAGGATGAAACACAACCAACTCGGGCCAGGGAATTAGCTCAGTGGTGCAGCTGCCTCCCTCCCAAGCGCAAGGTCCTGAGTTCAATCCCCGCTACTGGAGGGCAAAAAAACATGTGAGCCCAACAAAATGAATTCCAACACCTTGCCTGTTTCAGGGGGAGGATCAGCTGGTTAAACAAATGATTCAAGTTTTTGATTTTCGGGAGGCTAGAGCTTGAACAAAGTACATTTAAATGAAGGAGAAAGATAAATAGTAAGAACAGAAATGACTGATGTAGAAGGATAAAAATCAGCAGCACTCACCAACAACTCCCAAAGCTGGTTCTTCCAAAACATTAATAAAATAAGCCATCACTAAGCACGTCTGGCCAATAAACACTAGTGTTGAAAAAGGTAACATCACAGATGTATGAGTTTCTTTTCCTCCAACGAACTATACAGAGCACTGTGCTACCCTAGGTTAAAATTCAATGACATGAATGGCTTTCTAGGACAACCAAAAGTACCAAACTGACTTTGAAGAGATAGAAAATCTGAAAATCATCAATGGTCATGGAAAAAAGCTACACGGCACTTAACTTTCCACAAACAGCAGCAGGGCAGGGGGTGCAACTCAGTGCTAGAAAACTTGCCTAACTTGGCCTAGGCTCTGGACTCAATCCTCGGCACTGCAAGACAGAAACGAGACAAAACACCAGCAGTCTGCACTCAGGTTCTGCCAAACTTCCAGAAGCACATTCTTCTTCTGTTCCACAGTGCAGAAAACGATGACAAGTTTCCCGATTTAATCACCAAGGAGAGCATAATTCTAATTAGGAGCTCACAAAAAAGACGGGAGGAAAAAGAACTGTACAATCTCATTTACAAATATGGACACCAATGCTCTAAACAATCAGGTAGCACACGGAAACTATCAAACTAACCCAAAGTGCCTTTGGAAGTGTCCCGGGATAGCAGAGAAAAAAAAAAAAAATCTAGCAACGCAGTCGCGGCGGCGGCGGAAGCCCGAGTGACCCCCCCACCCCGCCCCCGGCCCCGGTCACCCCCGGCCCCGGCCCCGGCCACAGGCCCCGGCAGGCGCCTGGCCCCGGGTCTCGGGCTCCTGCGCCACCCCCGCCCGCGGGGGCCCGAGAGGAGGGGGCGGCCGCCTGCCCAGGCCACCTGCAGCACAGACCGCTCGGCTCGCAGGCCGGGCCAGGCCGGGTAGGATATCTCTCCCGCCCAACGGGGACAGGACCCGGGCCGCTATGGAGCAGCTGGGCAACAGCGGGGGCGACCCGCCTCCCCGCACCGGGACTCCCGCGCTCGCACCACCGACCTAGGAGATGACACCGCTGAGGCACAGAGAAGCAAGCTGGCGCCCCGTGCGGCTCCTACTCACCCGCCAGGCTCAGCTCCCCCTCCGTTTCCGCCCACGTCGCAGCTGCCCGCAGCCAGCGCGGCTCTCAGCTCGGAGACGCTGGGCAAAAGGTCCCGTGCTCCCACGGACAGACGGCTCCCCGCTAACGCGGTCAGGGCGCACGCAGGCGCGGGGGGGGGCGGGGGGGGCGGGAGTCCAGGAGAGGAGCCCTGGGAGTTGTGGTCCAGGAGTCTGCATCTTTGCTGGGCGCCACCTCCATGGGCCAGCTGCAGGTGCTCCGGCCTTTCTCGCTGCCTCCTCTGTCTCCTCAAGGACTCGTCTTCCACTCCTGGATGATGGAGGAGTGTTTCCACGAAAGACCTGGACAGCCTCTCCCCTTCTTGGCATTGCACACCAGCGTTCTTCAAGGGTGGAAACGGTGGGTCACTCCTGTCATCTCAGTGCTTGGGGAAGCTGAGGCAGGAGGATCTCAACTTCAGCTCAGCTGGGGCAACTCAGTGACTGCGGAACACCCCGGCTTGCGATACATCTGCATATATATGCATGTATATATACTATGTATATATATGTACATGCATATATACATTTGGATACAAGGTCTCTCTCTCTCTCTCTCTCTCTCTCTCTCTCTCTCTCTCTCTCTCTCTCCATATACACATAGGCTGGGGCTGGAGCTCGGTGCAGAGACCCTGGGTTACATTCCAAATATTGAAAAACAATTATTTCAAAGTGAGGTACTGGGACCAGTAGCTTCAGCATCACGTAGGAACTTGATAAAACTGCACGTTCTCCTACCTACCAAGGCTATTTTGTTTTTGCTTTGTTGTTTCTTTCTTTTGGTGGCACTGGGAAAGGAACCCAGGACCTCACATTTGCTAGGTCAGAACTGTACCACTGAGCTACACCTCTAGGTCTACTTGGTTTTACCGTATTCAAAGCTCTGAAGGGGGCCAGGGATCTACCTCAGTGGTTCGGCTGCTTACCTCACAAGCAGAAGGTCCTGAGTTCCATTGCCAGTACCAAAACAAACAAGCACACAACAACAACAAACTGGGAAGGTGGGTCCCACCAATCTACAATGTTTCGCAGGCACCTCAAGTGATTCTGACTTTGAGAACTTGACTAAGCTTCCCCCTGCCCGCTCCAAGGAGCTTAGGATTCCTATGGCAGGACTGTTCTTACATACATACCTACATACAAACCTACCTGTGTGCCCCTAGGTAAACTGCAGGAAAACCAGGAATTGATCTCCCAGCCTAAGCCTCTCCTCTCACTCTATACCATGTCCAACACCATCTCTAGCCTGCATCCAAGACACCCAAAACTCAAGGTCACGAAAAAACCCAGGATTCTCCAGGACTGGGGATTTAGCTCAGTGGCTCCGTCGCTTGCCTTGCAAGCTCAAGGCCCCGAGTTCGATCGCCGGTACCAAATACAAACCAACCAACCAACCAACAAAACACCCCAGGACTCTCTACTTCCCTCAAGCTGGTTCTCCTCCAATGGGCTTTACGGTCACGATTCTGAAGGACATTCTCTGGAGTTATACACATGGACCCCGGGGAGAGATACCACGGCAGGACTTGAGTCAGATTTGACGGAGCAAGGATGAAACACAACCAACTCGGGCCAGGGAATTAGCTCAGTGGTGCAGCTGCCTCCCTCCCAAGCGCAAGGTCCTGAGTTCAATCCCCGCTACTGGAGGGCAAGAAAACATGTGAGAACAACAAAATGAATTCCAACACCTTGGCCTGTTTCAGGGGGAGGATCAGCTGGTTAAACAAATGATTCAAGTTTTTGATTTTCGGGAGGCTAGAGCTTGAACAAAGTACATTTAAATGAAGGAGAAAGATAAATAGTAAGAAGAAGAAATGACTGATGTAGAAGGATAAAAATCAGCAGCACTCACCAACAACTCCCAAAGCTGGTTCTTCCAAAACATTAATAAAATAAGCCATCACTAAGCACGTCTGGCCAATAAACACTAGTGTTGAAAAAGGTAACATCACAGATGTATGAGTTTCTTTTCCTCCAACGAACTATACAGAGCACTGTGCTACCCTAGGTTAAAATTCAATGACATGAATGGCTTTCTAGGACAACCAAAAGTACCAAACTGACTTTGAAGAGATAGAAAATCTGAAAATCATCAATGGTCATGGAAAAAAGCTACACGGCACTTAACTTTCCACAAACAGCAGCAGGGCAGGGGGTGCAACTCAGTGCTAGAAAACTTGCCTAACTTGGCCTAGGCTCTGGACTCAATCCTCGGCACTGCAAGACAGAAACGAGACAAAACACCAGCAGTCTGCACTCAGGTTCTGCCAAACTTCCAGAAGCACATTCTTCTTCTGTTCCACAGTGCAGAAAACGATGACAAGTTTCCCGATTTAATCACCAAGGAGAGCATAATTCTAATTAGGAGCTCACAAAAAAAGACGGGAGGAAAAAGAACTGTACAATCTCATTTACAAATATGGACACCAATGCTCTAAACAATCAGGTAGCACACGGAAACTATCAAACTAACCCAAAGTGCCTTTGGAAGTGTCCCGGGATAGCAGAGAAAAAAAAAAAAAAAATCTAGCAACGCAGTCGCGGCGGCGGCGGAAGCCCGAGTGACCCCCCCCCCCCCCCCCCCGGCCCCGGGCCCCCCGGCCCCGGCCCCGGCCACAGGCCCCGGCAGGCGCCTGGCCCCGGGTCTCGGGCTCCTGCGCCACCCCCGCCCGCGGGGCCCGAGAGGAGGGGCGGCCGCCTGCCCAGGCCACCTGCAGCACAGACCGCTCGGCTCGCAGGCCGGGCCAGGCCGGGTAGGATATCTCTCCCGCCCAACGGGGACAGGACCCGGGCCGCTATGGAGCAGCTGGGCAACAGCGGGGGCGACCCGCCTCCCCGCACCGGGACTCCCGCGCTCGCACCACCGACCTAGGAGATGACACCGCTGAGGCACAGAGAAGCAAGCTGGCGCCCCGTGCGGCTCCTACTCACCCGCCAGGCTCAGCTCCCCCTCCGTTTCCGCCCACGTCGCAGCTGCCCGCAGCCAGCGCGGCTCTCAGCTCGGAGACGCTGGGCAAAAGGTCCCGTGCTCCCACGGACAGACGGCTCCCCGCTAACGCGGTCAGGGCGCACGCAGGCGCGGGGGGGGGGCGGGGGGGGCGGGAGTCCAGGAGAGGAGCCCTGGGAGTTGTGGTCCAGGAGTCTGCATCTTTGCTGGGCGCCACCTCCATGGGCCAGCTGCAGGTGCTCCGGCCTTTCTCGCTGCCTCCTCTGTCTCCTCAAGGACTCGTCTTCCACTCCTGGATGATGGAGGAGTGTTTCCACGAAAGACCTGGACAGCCTCTCCCCTTCTTGGCATTGCACACCAGCGTTCTTCAAGGGTGGAAACGGTGGGTCACTCCTGTCATCTCAGTGCTTGGGGAAGCTGAGGCAGGAGGATCTCAACTTCAGCTCAGCTGGGGCAACTCAGTGACTGCGGAACACCCCGGCTTGCGATACATCTGCATATATATGCATGTATATATACTATGTATATATATGTACATGCATATATACATTTGGATACAAGGTCTCTCTCTTCTCTCTTCTCTCTCTCTCTCTCTCTCTCTCTCTCTCTCTCTCTTTCTCTTCTCTCTCTCCATATACACATAGGCTGGGGCTGGAGCTCGGTGCAGAGACCCTGGGTTACATTCCAAATATTGAAAAACAATTATTTCAAAGTGAGGTACTGGGACCAGTAGCTTCAGCATCACGTAGGAACTTGATAAAACTGCACGTTCTCCTACCTACCAAGGCTATTTTGTTTTTGCTTTGTTGTTTCTTTCTTTTGGTGGCACTGGGAAAGGAACCCAGGACCTCACATTTGCTAGGTCAGAACTGTACCACTGAGCTACACCTCTAGGTCTACTTGGTTTTTACCGTATTCAAAGCTCTGAAGGGGGCCAGGGATCTACCTCAGTGGTTCGGCTGCTTACCTCACAAGCAGAAGGTCCTGAGTTCCATTGCCAGTACCAAAACAAACAAGCACACAACAACAACAAACTGGGAAGGTGGGTCCCACCAATCTACAATGTTTCGCAGGCACCTCAAGTGATTCTGACTTTGAGAACTTGACTAAGCTTCCCCCTGCCCGCTCCAAGGAGCTTAGGATTCCTATGGCAGGACTGTTCTTACATACATACCTACATACAAACCTACCTGTGTGCCCCTAGGTAAACTGCAGGAAAACCAGGAATTGATCTCCCAGCCTAAGCCTCTCCTCTCACTCTATACCATGTCCAACACCATCTCTAGCCTGCATCCAAGACACCCCAAAACTCAAGGTCACGAAAAAACCCAGGATTCTCCAGGACTGGGGATTTAGCTCAGTGGCTCCGTCGCTTGCCTTGCAAGCTCAAGGCCCCGAGTTCGATCGCCGGTACCAAATACAAACCAACCAACCAACCAACAAAACACCCCAGGACTCTCTACTTCCCTCAAGCTGGTTCTCCTCCAATGGGCTTTACGGTCACGATTCTGAAGGACATTCTCTGGAGTTATACACATGGACCCCAGGGAGAGATACCACGGCAGGACCTTGAGTCAGATTTGACGGAGCAAGGATGAAACACAACCAACTCGGGCCAGGGAATTAGCTCAGTGGTGCAGCTGCCTCCCTCCCAAGCGCAAGGTCCTGAGTTCAATCCCCGCTACTGGAGGGCAAGAAAACATGTGAGCCCAACAAAATGAATTCCAACACCCTTGCCTGTTTCAGGGGGAGGATCAGCTGGTTAAACAAATGATTCAAGTTTTTGATTTTCGGGAGGCTAGAGCTTGAACAAAGTACATTTAAATGAAGCAGAAAGATAAATAGTAAGAACAGAAATGACTGATGTAGAAGGATAAAAATCAGCAGCACTCACCAACAACTCCCAAAGCTGGTTCTTCCAAAACATTAATAAAATAAGCCATCACTAAGCACGTCTGGCCAATAAACACTAGTGTTGAAAAAGGTAACATCACAGATGTATGAGTTTCTTTTCCTCCAACGAACTATACAGAGCACTGTGCTACCTAGGTTAAAATTCAATGACATGAATGGCTTTCTAGGACAACCAAAAGTACCAAACTGACTTTGAAGAGATAGAAAATCTGAAAATCATCAATGGTCATGGAAAAAAAGCTACACGGCACTTAACTTTCCACAAACAGCGCAGGGCAGGGGGTGCAACTCAGTGCTAGAAAACTTGCCTAACTTGGCCTAGGCTCTGGACTCAATCCTCGGCACTGCAAGACAGAAACGAGACAAAACACCAGCAGTCTGCACTCAGGTTCTGCCAAACTTCCAGAAGCACATTCTTCTTCTGTTCCACAGTGCAGAAAACGATGACAAGTTTCCCGATTTAATCACCAAGGAGAGCATAATTCTAATTAGGAGCTCACAAAAAAGACGGGAGGAAAAAGAACTGTACAATCTCATTTACAAATATGGACACCAATGCTCTAAACAATCAGGTAGCACACGGAAACTATCAAACTAACCCAAGTGCCTTTGGAAGTGTCCCGGATAGCAGAGAAAAAAAAAAAAAAAATCTAGCAACGCAGTCGCGGCGGCGGCGGAAGCCCGAGTGACCCCCCCACCCCGCCCCCGGCCCCGGTCACCCCCGGCCCGGCCACCGGCACAGGCCCCGGCAGGCGCCTGGCCCCGGGTCTCGGGCTCCTGCGCCACCCCCGCCCGGGGGGCCGAGAGGAGGGGGCGGCCGCCTGCCCAGGCCACCTGCAGCACAGACGCTCGGCTCGCAGGCCGGGCCAGGCCGGGTAGGATATCTCTCCCGCCCAACGGGGACAGGACCCGGGCCGCTATGGAGCTGCTGGGCAACAGCGTGGGGGCGACCCGCCTCCCCGCACCGGGGGACTTCCGCGCTCGACCACCGACCTAGGAGATGACACACGCTGAGGCACAGAGAGCAAGCTGGCGCCCCGTGCGGCTCCTACTCACCGCCAGGCTCAGCTCCCCCTCCGTTTCCGCCCACGTCGCAGCTGCCCGCAGCCAGCGCGGCTCTCAGCTCGGAGACGCTGGGCAAAAGGTCCCGTGCTCCCACGGACAGACGGCTCCCCGCTAACGCGGTCAGGGCGCACGCAGGCGCGGGGGGGGGGCGGGGGGGGGGGAGTCCAGGAGAGGAGCCCTGGGAGTTGTGGTCCAGGAGTCTGCATCTTTGCTGGGCGCCACCTCCATGGGCCAGCTGCAGGTGCTCCGGCCTTTCTCGCTGCCTCCTCTGTCTCCTCAAGGACTCGTCTTCCACTCCTGGATGATGGAGGAGTGTTTCCACGAAAGACCTGGACAGCCTCTCCCCTTCTTGGCATTGCACACCAGCGTTCTTCAAGGGTGGAAACGGTGGGTCACTCCTGTCATCTCAGTGCTTGGGGAAGCTGAGGCAGGAGGATCTCAACTTCAGCTCAGCTGGGGCAACTCAGTGACTGCGGAACACCCCGGCTTGCGATACATCTGCATATATATGCATGTATATATACTATGTATATATATGTACATGCATATATACATTTGGATACAAGGTCTCTCTCTCTCTCTCTCTCTCTCTCTCTCTCTCTCTCTCTCTTCTTTCTCTCTCTCTCTCTCCATATACACATAGGCTGGGGCTGGAGCTCGGTGCAGAGACCCTGGGTTACATTCCAAATATTGAAAAACAATTATTTCAAAGTGAGGTACTGGGACCAGTAGCTTCAGCATCACGTAGGAACTTGATAAAACTGCACGTTCTCCTACCTACCAAGGCTATTTTGTTTTTGCTTTGTTGTTTCTTTCTTTTGGTGGCACTGGGAAAGGAACCCAGGACCTCACATTTGCTAGGTCAGAACTGTACCACTGAGCTACACCTCTAGGTCTACTTGGTTTTACCGTATTCAAAGCTCTGAAGGGGGCCAGGGATCTACCTCAGTGGTTCGGCTGCTTACCTCACAAGCAGAAGGTCCTGAGTTCCATTGCCAGTACCAAAACAAACAAGCACACAACAACAACAAACTGGGAAGGTGGGTCCCACCAATCTACAATGTTTCGCAGGCACCTCAAGTGATTCTGACTTTGAGAACTTGACTAAGCTTCCCCCTGCCCGCTCCAAGGAGCTTAGGATTCCTATGGCAGGACTGTTCTTACATACATACCTACATACAAACCTACCTGTGTGCCCCTAGGTAAACTGCAGGAAAACCAGGAATTGATCTCCCAGCCTAAGCCTCTCCTCTCACTCTATACCATGTCCAACACCATCTCTAGCCTGCATCCAAGACACCCAAAACTCAAGGTCACGAAAAAACCCAGGATTCTCCAGGACTGGGGATTTAGCTCAGTGGCTCCGTCGCTTGCCTTGCAAGCTCAAGGCCCGAGTTCGATCGCCGGTACCAAATACAAACCAACCAACCAACCAACAAACACCCCAGGACTCTCTACTTCCCTCAAGCTGGTTCTCCTCCAATGGGCTTTACGGTCACGATTCTGAAGGACATTCTCTGGAGTTATACACATGGACCCCAGGGAGAGATACCACGGCAGGACCTTGAGTCAGATTTGACGGAGCAAGGATGAAACACAACCAACTCGGGCCAGGGAATTAGCTCAGTGGTGCAGCTGCCTCCCTCCCAAGCGCAAGGTCCTGAGTTCAATCCCCGCTACTGGAGGGCAAAAAAACATGTGAGCCCAACAAAATGAATTCCAACACCTTGCCTGTTTCAGGGGGAGGATCAGCTGGTTAAACAAATGATTCAAGTTTTTGATTTTCGGGAGGCTAGAGCTTGAACAAAGTACATTTAAATGAAGCAGAAAGATAAATAGTAAGAACAGAAATGACTGATGTAGAAGGATAAAAATCAGCAGCACTCACCAACAACTCCCAAAGCTGGTTCTTCCAAAACATTAATAAAATAAGCCATCACTAAGCACGTCTGGCCAATAAACACTAGTGTTGAAAAAGGTAACATCACAGATGTATGAGTTTCTTTTCCTCCAACGAACTATACAGAGCACTGTGCTACCCTAGGTTAAAATTCAATGACATGAATGGCTTTCTAGGACAACCAAAAGTACCAAACTGACTTTGAAGAGATAGAAAATCTGAAAATCATCAATGGTCATGGAAAAAAGCTACACGGCACTTAACTTTCCACAAACAGCAGCAGGGCAGGGGGTGCAACTCAGTGCTAGAAAACTTGCCTAACTTGGCCTAGGCTCTGGACTCAATCCTCGGCACTGCAAGACAGAAACGAGACAAAACACCAGCAGTCTGCACTCAGGTTCTGCCAAACTTCCAGAAGCACATTCTTCTTCTGTTCCACAGTGCAGAAAAACGATGACAAGTTTCCCGATTTAATCACCAAGGAGAGCATAATTCTAATTAGGAGCTCAAAAAAAAGACGGGAGGAAAAAGAACTGTACAATCTCATTTACAAATATGGACACCAATGCTCTAAACAATCAGGTAGCACACGGAAACTATCAAACTAACCCAAAGTGCCTTTGGAAGTGTCCCGGGATAGCAGAGAAAAAAAAAAAAAAATCTAGCAACGCAGTCGCGGCGGCGGCGGAA
>NW_028258255.1:0-41298 GCF_053883595.1 Heterocephalus glaber
AAGCTCCAGCAGCCACATACTTACTGCAAAGCCTTGGTAAATCCCTGAATTCTGTGATACTCCTGAATAGCAAGAAGAATGACCCGGGCAAGTCCTGCACCCACACCCCTTGCAGCTTCACCATAGTTTTGAGAAGTTGACTTGGACAAAGTCTCTCTTCTTTTTCTCAGAGCATTCATTTGACTTGGCTTCTCCCCCCACAGCACCCTTCACACACTGTTGACTGTCTGAGCAGAATGTGGCACAATGGGATTAATCTATCTGCCTCTTCCTTTCTTTCTAACATCTCAACTTCAGAGATAGGAAAAAGTACCTTGAATTTTCTTGCCAAGTCCATTTAGATCAACAATCATAACTTTCTTCTTTTCCCCCATCTCTCTTTCAGTTTTCCAGTTCTCTGTCTCTTAGAAACTAGAAAACCAATAATTATAGACATACTTTGAATTTGTCTTTGTTTCCTTTTTCAGAGAAATTCCAATGTTCAAATCAGAGAAATTCACATATGTTGCATCAAATTCTGCAAGTGTGCAAACCAGGTCTTAAATATTACAAGCTGCATTGGAAAAAGGTCACTGTTTTTAGATCCCTAAGACTATCACTTGGGTATGGAATAAGTAAGCTATTTTATTACCGCTATAAAAGGAGAATATAATTTCACATAGCAAATATCATGATCTCAGAAGAAACATGCCCATGACTCGGTCTTCTTTACACCAAGATAAAGAGAACCCATTTTGTAAGTGGGAAACTGAGAGCCCAGGAAACCTATGGACTAATTCAGAATTATATCTAAAACAGATGACAAAATGTCGACAGGCCTCAGATAAATGGTTCTTAAGTTTTTATTTACTCAGGACTTTTTTGGTTACATCCTTCACTGCTGTAGGTTTTATGTTTGAAACAGTTTTGTCTTTTCCTCCCAAAGAACACTATCCACATTAATTATTAAACCATATTTCTGTTTTTAATTAATTAATGGCATATGAAGTTACCAGGCAGTGCTTTTTGATGAAAATACCCATTTCTAACCCACACTGGTATCATTCCAGACAGCAGCAATGAAAAATGAAAGTTTCATTAGCCTAAGCATCCTCTCTCTGAGCAGACATACTTTTTTCTTTATCTTTTTGAAATGCTGAAAATCAATCCTGGCGATCCATTGCTCCCTTTTTAAATTTACAAATCCCCAAGGATTGTAGATCAGGACCAACTGGCCTTATAAAGGACATGGCTGAAGTTCTTACACTTGGGCATCAAAATCAGCTTGGAGAGCTTGTTCAAACACAGATCCATGTCCCATCCCCAGAGTTTTTGATGCTGTAGTTCTGGAGTGGGGGTCAAGAATTGGAATTTCTAGTAAGTTCCCAATTGATAGTGAGAAGGTTGGCCCCGGGACCATGATTTGAGAATCATGGGTCTGATTGCTGTCCCAGCTCTCTGGCTCCTTGAATCTGCCTCTTGGTCTTTATCCTCATCACAAATGGAGCTGGGCTCTCACTGAACCTGCTCATGAGGGGTCCCTAGGGTGAAATCACATCTGGCAACAACCTTGCCTTGGCTATCAGAGCCTGCCCAACACCAGCTCCCAGCCCTATATATAAGGATCAGGTCTCAGCCCTAAATGGATTCTTAGCAGCCACATGGCCTATTTTCTTCACTGTCTGGGATCCTCTCAGAGGCCTGGGCTTTGACTAGAGTGAGGAGGACCACAAGAAGCCTGTTCTATCTCAGGATTGTTTGCTGAACTCTTAAGTAAGCACATGTTTATACACACAGCTGACCTACATTAGCTGGAGCTGTGGAGACAGAAATAGGAATAGCCAGCAACTAAACTTTGAGGTGAGAACATGAATTCCCCTGTGAGGAGCGATTAATCTTCCTCTAGAGGGAATGAGTTGCTGTGCCCAGATTGCAAAGTCCCAAAGACTACCAGGAGGCCGTTTCCGATGTAAGCACACGAGGGTCGTTTATTCAAGCTCAAGCAGGGACTCTCAGTTGTCACCGACACAGCGGATCGAGATTGAGAGCCCCGAGTTCCAAATTAGCAGGGTTTTTATTGAGAATACAACAGGCTTTGGTCATTAGCAGCCATATGATTGGTTAACACTTAGCAAATATGAAGTGTAGAATTCTGATTGGCTAGGCTCATTGGGGGTTGAAGGGGATTACGTATAGGTTTTTACAAGAAGAATGGGGACAAAGGTTAGTGGTCTACTGTCACGTACTGATGGTCAGCAGACATCCTGACTAATGGTCATGACCACCCTGTGTGGACAGTCAGCATGTTAACAGATTGTCCTATAGATAGTGGGCCCAGGACATTTGTTTCTAGGGCAGACAGATGGCTGAGTATTAAACTTAGGAATCCCGAGTTGTGGATTACGTCCTTTGTCCTAGTTCAAGCACAAATTTGAGAGAACAAGGGAGACCGCTCCAAAGTGGAGTCATTCTGGTCCCACAGAGTCAAATGTGTGGCTGACTGGATTTATAACCATATTTTAATTTGAAATCACATGGACTTATTTTTTTAATTTAGGAATCCAAATTCCTTTTCAATCTTAAATGTCAATGTCCTTTAAATACAAAATTTCACCATTTGATACTCCCCAGGCTGGTAAACACAAGTGGTCCTTTGTGTATTTTCCAAAACCCCGACTGGGGGTGCCAACTATTATGATTGTTGCAGGCCTGCAGGGAAGATGGCTAAAATCCATGTTCTCTGGAGTCAAGCAGAAGACAAACCTCAACCCCAGGGCATTACAGGGGAGTTTTCCATTGGGAGACCTCAACTCAGTGTTCCACAAAACACAAAACCCCCACTAACTCCTGAAGAGAGAAGCATGTGGGAAAAGCAGAGTGTGGACCTCTTTGGTATTCTTTCCAAGACCTTGCTATATGGACATAGCTTCCCACTCACAATTAGAAGGTTCTAGAAGACCTTTGTGCCCGTAGCATCAGAGAACTGGACCATGTGAATCATTTCACAAAGTAGTTATTAACACAAAAAAGTGATGAGTCGTAGCTGTGTGAAGCTAAGATGTAGGAAAAGCAGTGTTTCTTAAGACAGTTAAGCTCCACTAACAAGAAACAAAGGTCTTCATTTTTGAATCAGAAATCCTTCTCAAGTTCCAAGACTAATTAAAACCAATCATGTTTGGAATGTGTGAGATATCTCAAGATAGATTTATATTATTCCCTTTGGATAACTTGTTAAGTAAAAGGATGTGTTATTCTTTTTAACCACTTAATAATTAAGATCCCATTTCTAAAGCCAGTTCTTTTTCTGAATGATGTAAGCAGTCAAGCCACACCAATATGTAATACCCAGTGAAATGATCCCCAGGTGATGGGACAGAGGTGAAGGCCTGAAGGTTCACCAGGGGCCACTGTTCTCTGAGTAGACTTTGTGATCCAGTTGCTGGGGGAAAGGAAACCAATATTCAGACACCTTCAGTATAAATTTCAACCGCGATCAAAGCAGAAAAAGTCATGCCTCCTTCCAGACCTCAATCAAAGGAAATGTATGAATCACACAGGAGAGCAGCACATTTATTTTCCAGAGTCACTGAGTGGGGAGAAATGGAAGGAAAGGGGCCATCTACAGTAACAGGTGTGACAAAGAAGCCCGTTTTAAGAGTAAAGACAGCAATCAAAGAGAAGCTAAAGAATCAGTTTCCAGACTGGTGGGAAATATGATACATATGCAAAAAGAATTATTTTTGTAATAAAAATCAGATCTCTCAATCTCTAGCCCAAGTGAAAAGGGAGGATATCAACTATATTGGGCCCTAGGTCATTGGGACTATTTTGCATGTCTCTTTGGTCAAAATTATCAGTGAGGCAGGGAAATTGATGGAGAACTTGTCTTAGTAACTTGCCAAGCATCATCCTACATAGAGGAAAATAGGCTAACCACCATTGTGGTATCCACCATTATTATAGCTTGATGTCCAACTATCCCTGTTGAAAACTGTGTTTGCATTTAACATGCATGGTCTTAAGAGCTGAATGAGGAATATGTGTACATACATGGCCCCAAGTGCTGATCTGACCAGAAAACTAATTTTTATGGCAGCCAAAATTTGGAAGAATACTTCATTGCCTGCAATTTAAGAGTAAACATCTGTTAGAGTAATTGTAAAACTCTGCATGATGTAATTCATCAATTTGTCTGGACTTAAAATTCAAGAGAAATCAATCCAATTCTGTTACCTCTGATCAACCTCATCATTTACAATGAAAAGCGATTACTTATGGCTCCTGATTGAGATTGTTCCAGGGGACTAGGCAAATCAATACAAAATGTAGAATTTTGCTGAATATTCTAGTTCTTTTGCTACATCTTAAGAGTTGATTGAATCATCATGAAGAGGTGCTTCAGATGAGTAATGGGGAGGATGTAGAGGAAAGAGTGGAGGTATTTGGTTCTGGTGGTTTACAGCTACTCTGTATTACATGTGACCGACCAATGTTGGGTTAGCTGATTGTTAGGAATTTGAATAGCACACTTACAAAGAGGTTAGGGTTATCAGAGGATGTAGGCTCCAAGCCCTGCTTGTGTGATTCTGGGCAAGTTAATCCATTTGTGTGGCCCTCAGTTTCCTCATTTAATTCTGGACTGGACTTCCCTGTCTCCAAGGCTCCTTCCAGCCCTCGAGTCTGATTATCTGCTTCTCACTAAACTCCTTTGTTTACATGCTCATGACCAACCAGCCACATCCCTTATCCAAAGTACATCCCTCCTACAGTACACCCCTACCCAGACCACCCAGCTTTTGAACTCAAGAGCAGAGCGAAGTTGCAGAGAGTGTTAAGTTACCTATCTACCTCTTCTCTTAAACCATGTTATTTCTGACCCCTCTATTTCCTAAGGAACTTGGAATGTCCTTGCCTCCACCATTCCTCTTCCTGTCACGCATTCTGCCTCTGCTGCTCCTCTTGGTTGAGGACTGAATTCTACCTTCTTCTGGCTCTTGTGGCTTCTAGGCAGCTGGCATCCTCCAGGCCTTTCCTCTTTCGTTGCATGTGGCCTAATAGTGGCAATCACTTCCAGACTGTGCATAGCTCAGCCAACACAGCAGCAAGCCCTGCAATGCTGACCAACCCCTGAGCCAGCCTCTGCTCATGTCTTTGTTTTTCTGTTTCAGCACTGAAAAGTCCAACTGCATTCCATGAGCAAAGAAAAAATTTGGATAGTAACAAGGTAATTTTTGCAAACTGCCTTTCCTGAACTTGAGCTGTTAGTTATAGACCTCAGGATGCTAAACTCTGGCTGAAGCATGTGAAATTTCTTCAACCAACTTCAACTGGTTGATGCCCCCAAACTGTATGGAACCTCACTTTTCTGCCCTAATTATGGTGGAGATGGGATCCTCTAAGTTAGCTTTGAAACTGCTATTTTTAGCATTTAAACAAATGTCCTTAATCTTTTTGGTTTTAGGGAAAATCACAGCAAGGATGCACCAAGGATCAAAAGACTTTGAGAAGGGTGGTAAGGTTGGTTCCAAGCTGCCTTACCTTTTATTGCAGTCTTTTCTTAGCAACCAACAGATTTTCTTAAATGTAATTCAATGAGAAGACAAGGTCTGTGCATACAGAGCTTATTTGCAGCTGCTTAAAGGCAAAAGGAATAATGTTTGTTTTCCATTCTAGGGAAAATTCACATATTTTGTACCTTCATAAGGAACCTCTGCAGTCTGAATTGATCAATGGTATAAATACCATTTAGCACCATTGGCACTTTGAGTGAGAAGGAAGGGCCTGGGGCATCTGTGTCATTGTCTGAGAGTGCTGGCCTTGCTGCTTATCTATGGGAAGGCAGGAAGAGAGGCACTCTGCAACTCTTCAAAGTTGCTTGTGAGTGGCTGTTATTCCTACTACTTAGAAAATAACAAACAACAGCTGAGTGTCTTTTTATCAGAGTTGGAGAGAACCCCAGGCCTTTTTTCAGGGTGCCAAAATAGTAAGATAAAAGCCTATTAATAGAAATCAAGCCTAGATTGGCCCTATGACAGCCTCAGTGGTGAACCTATGGCACACGTGCTGAAGTAGGCTGTTTGTTATCATAGAAAGCTCTAAAAGTTCACCATCACTGAGTGGCTCCCCCCTCAAGATGATGAGATACAGAAAATGATCTATTTCTAAAGTCTAAATCTGCAGGCTTTGCATTTTCCCATGTCCTAAGAGAGAAGCCAGATGAATCATGGAGAGGGCTGAAAGTGGTCTTATTGTAGCAGATGTTTTTATGCAAAATTTTGTCTCTAACCTTTATTAATTTTGACTGTTTTACAAGGCAATAGAATAGGATTGATTATAATACAAGTAACTTGGTATCATAACTTTTGTATCAATATTTTATTAACATATACCTCCCTGTACCTTCAAAGCTTTTAAATTTGTAATTCTGACATGGACCCAAGCTTTTTACCTCTTTATCTTATTTTCCCATTCCCAAACTCCTGGAATGGTCATTGTCTTTCTTCATCAAAACCTGGAAGACCAAGGATATTTCTATTTTCCATTTGTCACAAAAAGAGAGTAGTTTTTCCCATTAATAGAAACTGAAATTTTTTTTTACAAAGTTAAAGCTAGGTGATTCTCCATGTTTTTGTTCCACAGATTGAAGATTCCCTTAGGCGCAAGGGCAGGAATAGATCTGACCCCAGCAACTTGGTTAATATGCACATACTCCAAGGTAAGTCTGCATAAAATCATAAACTAGTGGGTGTCCATCAAATGGTGGACTGCTTTTTCCAGAGTTCTTTGTCTCTGCACAATTGCTAAACACCCTTAAAATGTCTCTCCTGACATTATAGAGGAAGTTTCAAGCAGTCATCTAGCCATTTTAAGCCCTGTTGAAAATCAAATTAGAAAGCCACAGTAAGCCTTCAATCTTGAGTTCCAGTCTCATCTGTGCCACTTCCTGAATCTAAAGCCAGAGTAAGTCACATAACTTCTCTGAGCACATAAGAAGTGTTTGACATGTGTTGGTGATTATTAATCTGGACCATCATTCAGTTTGGGATGCATTTGAGGCTCTGCTTCCATACCCATTAGGGAACTGCTTGATCCTGCTTTCTGATTCCTTTATATTCTGGTGTGCAGGAAATAATCAAAGAAGATCAGTGTTAATTAGTGCAAGCCTAGTTCCACCCTAAGGTACTGCCTTTACATTCAGGAGGGTGAAATAGGACAAACACCTAGTTGCCCCTCATAGCAAACACCTGAATAAGAGCAGGGAGGCTTCTACTAATTCAAGAGTTGCCTTCCCTCATATGGGACTCCCACAGACTACTGGTGCCCAAGTTCAAAGGGGTCTACCTTCTATTTGAATGATGTAGCTATAAAATATTTATTCATCAAATAAGTACTGTATTGGATGTCAAACTAGAGGCTAGCTGATCTGTCATACTTTGTGCACATGGTGATGAATAAGACCCAGGTTCCCACTTTTAAAGGTTTCTCTCAGATAGTAAATGGAGGCAGACATTAGACTCAGCATTTACAATCCTGCAGGAAAAGAGCAAAAATCCACAGTATTATGGGTGCATAGAGAATGAGAGGACAGAGCCATCTGAATCAGAATTGATGGGGAAGGAGCAACAAAATGAGCTGCAATGTGAAGGCCAGACCATGAAAAGAAAGAAGAAAGGAAGGGTTTTGCAGGCTGAGGGAAGAGTATGTACATACACCAGCACTTTTTCTCTAGAATGCAGATTTCCTTACACAAATGTATGCTAGCTTTAAGTAGCACAAATGGTCCTGAAATATCATGAAAGCTGTGAATCTTGGTTCTTTAATCAGTATCATTGCTAGTACATCCAGTCTCCCAAGGCTGACTTTTTCCACCCCTGGAACAGGTGGAATATTATAAGATGGAGAACTGTTTTTGGAGTATGAAAGAGAGGGAGGACAATGCAGCACTCAAGGGAGAGGCTGTGTAAGCTGCAAGGCTTAGGCTTGGATGAGACAACTAAATGACACCAAAGGCTCTTAGGAGAAGGTAACAGATTCTTACCTCCTCTACAAAAATATCATGGCAAAGACCCTAGAAGCAGCTACTGAGACAACACAAAGTTGCAGCTGCACAAATAATCCAAAGAATGCTATTTCAAATGAGATACAGACTTTTCAAGGATCAGGTTAACAAATAAAAATAAATATCATGCGTGGCAAGGATATGGGAAATACATACATTCTTACCCACAACTGTTAGGAGTACAATTGGGTCAGCGTTTCTATAGTGCTATTTGGCAATGTGCATCAAACTTCTAAAAAATGTATCTACTCTTTTGCTTGTGTTGTGATTTCTCATATTTTCTTTAAAGAAAATAATCACACAGGCAAAGATTTATGTACAATGATGTTTATCATGGAATTACTTAAGAAAATGAAACATTGAAAATGGCAAAATGTCCAAAATAGGGGATTAGCTGAATAAATTGGGGATCATCTGTGCAATTGAATACCACATAAATATTACAAGCGAGGGTTTCAAAAAATAGTGACTGAATAAGAAAAGGCTTTCAAGATGCCTAGTGAAAAGAGAAGAAAAAAATTATGTTTATAGTCAAATTCTGGGAGGAAATATATATATATATATATATATAAAGATAAGACACATTTATAGACAGATTCTAGGAAGAAAAAAATGTAGACCTACTAATAAATACCATAACTAAGAGAGATGCCAAGTACAAAAAGTATTGACTATAAATGAGGAGTTTCCTGGGCCGGAGATTTAGCTCAGTGGTTTTGGCTGCCCGCTGCGCAAGCACAAGGACCCGAGTTCAATCCCCAGTACCAAAAAAAAAGTAAAAATAAAAATAAAAATAAATGAGGAGTTTCCTGAGGCTTTTGAGTTCTTTTGCAAACTTTTTGGCATATTTAACACTTATGGTAATGAGTAAATAGTAACGCTATAATAAAATAGATAATACAAAATGTTATTTCTAAGGCTAGGAATGTAGCTCAGTGGCAGAGCACTTGCCTAGAATGTATGAAGCCCTGGTTCAATCCTCAGAACCACCTGTGAAAGTTATTTCTTACATCATTACAGTCTTTCATTAAAATATCAAACTGCTTCTGGCTTCATGGAATCCTCTCTTCTGCCCAAAAGAAATAGAGGATTAGCACCACAGACCTGCTAGATGCAAAATGACCCCAGCCCTCTAGGAGTTTATCACCTAAATTCAGAAGTAGCAATATAAAATGAAGGGCCCATGCTTGTAACTGCTAGAGGGAGTCAAACAAACCTAGGATCTGTAAGAACAGGAAGGCTTTCTACCATGGCCTAAACAAAAGGAGTTGTATGTGGGGAACAGAGTGGGGAAGCAATGGTACAAAGGCACAAAGGTGAGCTCAGTAAGACAACAGGTTAGGGAGGCAGAAAGAACAAGACCAGACTCATTGGGATGGCATGTTTGGTAGGGAAAGTGACCAATCATGAAAGGACATGGATTCGGTTTGTAGCAGGCTTGGATAAAGAGGACCATCTTGTAGGGAGAATACAAAATGGAAGGGACTTCTGAAGATTAGTACTGGGTTGGTGTGCAGAATGGACAAGAAATCCCTGAGGCAGGGAGTCTAGCAAGGAATCCTTGCAATGGGCTCTTAGGACCCAACTTGTTGCAACTGATTAGCCATTCCTAGAATTCTAGGTCAGCCATTAGACACATGGGCTGAAGTCATAGCTTGATAATGACTGAATAATGGGGCTGGAAGGCTTGTCTATTAACACATTATTTGCTAAATTCACAAAGTTGAGAACAAAGTTATAGATGCTTATCAAATCTTAGCTTACATTTTTCCATTAGAGAAAAAGTTAGCCGGATTCTTCCCCAAGTTTCCACAGAAATGAGTCAGGGCCCTCTCTAAAGAAGTTTGATGTCAGCCATATAGGGTTGGATTTAGGGCCCTGTATGTAACCTTCCTCACCCTCCAAATGATTAAAAACACCTGTTAGGCAAGTTCAGTCTTTAAAAATCCCTCTGTTCAATTAAACAATGGCTTCAAAGGATTTTTTTCTTTTATAAACAACCTGAGCATTTGACTCTCAGCCAGCGTCACAGCATTGACAAGTCTAAAACCCAAAGTCTTACTACTACTACTCATTCTAACTGTAGACCGTATTTCTTGCCAGCTCAGCCTGAGCCATTCACCATCCAATCTCTGCAGCATACAGTGAGGCAAGTAATGTGGACCCCACGGAATGCTTGCTTGCAAAATCTCCAAACTGCATATTTTTTCACAGATCCTTGCAAAATAAGTTTCTCCAAGTTTTCTTTGTGCCTCTCTATTTGCCTTTATTTAGAAGTATCTAGTCTTCAGCATTAATCCTTGGGAAGTGATGATGATTCCATTGAAACATTATTAGGATGTTAGGGCACGATGTGACACACTGTTTTATAGCCACAAGCCAAAAACAAAGCAGAACAAAGACATCAAACTCTAAAACTGATCTTTTTCATTACAATCATTTAGCATCCACCTCAGAGAGGTCCATTCCAACTGCTCAGATGAAGCTGAAAAGAGCCCGCCTTGCCAATGATCTCAACAAAAAGATTGCTCTCCGACCAGGGCCACTGGAACTGGTAGAAAAGAACATCCTCCCAGTGGATTCTGCTGTGAAAGAAGCCATAAAAGGTAGTCAGAACACATACAATGCCTGTCTCTGGTGCTTGTAAGATCCAAGAGCAGCTGGAAGTCCAACATGCTAGGGGCTGTAAGGCTGAGGGCCTCTCAACAGGAGTGTGGTGTGTGGTGTGGGTCACTCTCCCAGGATGTCCCTCCTTCCAGAGGGCCTAGGGATGAGGAACAAAGTCATCCATGTACACTCAAAGGTTAAGTCAACACAGGCCAATTTTACACTCCTCAGGCAGGTTGAGAACCTGACCAGATATAATCTTAAAACATCTCCCCTACATGGTCCTACTCTTAGGAGTCATGGCCACAGCCCCCCTCAACTTCCTTTTCTAAAGCAGGGTGAAACCACAACTCTTGGACTCCCAGCCTAGTCTGGCTGCTGTATGCTGGGGCTCACCCAAGTCACCTGGCCTGGTTGAGATGGAGGTGACGCTATCTGCCCTACTCAGGCTCTTGAGAGGGAAGCTGATACTGCATGATGCATGTGAACACTCTTGACAACTTTCACATGGTCTATGAAGTCAAAGTACAAATACTCATGGAGAAGCCATAAACTTTAATGTTGTCATAAATTTCATAAAGTCATTTTGTAAAGTTTTTTGAACAACTGACACCAAATGAACCCACGTAGTCTGCAGGTGCTGAATTCACTTGTGGAGAGTTTTGGGTGCAACCTGGGGAAATGGTGATAGAAGGGAGAAAAGGGAGGTGGACACCCTCATAGGGAAACCGACTTTCTTCCAGTTAGGCCCACAAACAGCTCTGAGAATACTGATAACTATTATTTAGTGATATGTTTTTGAATGTTTTGACACGTTGTCAAAACCTATGTATAAGGGCATTGTATCCAAAATGAAGCTTATTATGAAATTTATCAAGTTTATCTGCATTTTAAAATCTCTCTCTCATCCATCCATATAGAGACCATGTGAAATTGAAAATACCAACTCCAGGTGTGTAAATTTGCCCACCCTTCATTGCCTCCCAAAAGCCCCATTGTGATCTCTTTTCCTTACTCTCTGCACTAAATGGCCAAGTATCTTCTGCCTTTGAACTTAGCCTAGGGTACTCAACAGTGCACTGACTCCCCATCATTACTCTGATACAATCTCAGACAGGAAAAAATATCCATTGGGCATCTTGTAAAGCATCCTAGTCCATGTTTATAAATTTGTGATTTATTTTTGTATGGTAGGTGAAAGAATTTTTTAAATTTTCTTACTTTGGTTTATAGTGAGATTATATTTCTTCATGTGATTATGTGTCATGGCCAGTTTGCAGCCTTTCCTCTTTCTTCCTGCTGAGTGTGTTCCTCTTCACTGCTTTGTAAATGCTATTTTTATAGAGGGAAGCATCTTCCATCTGTCACAGGCATCACTCAGCCTCTGATGAATTTGTCCTTTGTCTTTTGATTTTGTGAATAGTGATTTTACATATAGTAGTTTCAACTTTCCATATAAAAGTCTATTTGTCTTTTTCTTTGTTGCTTCTGAATTTTTTAATTAAAATATTTCCTAGATCAAGAATGGAGGACAATATAGAGATCTTCTACCTAGACTATCTTTTAACAATTTATGTACAGTCTTTTATTTTTACACTTAAATCCTGAATACATCTGAAATTATTTAATTTCTTTAAGAAACAGGTCTAATTTTATTTTTTCTTCAATTTTGTGATATATTTCACTATTTTATTAATATCCATCTTTAAAAGGTTTTTCACATTGGTTGGATTTCCCTAATGTCTCTTGGCTACTCTCAGAAATGAATTTTAAATGAAAATCATCATCAGTTTTTTATATGCCAACTTCAGTCCTGTTAGAATTTTGTTTGGAATTGCAATGAACTTATAAGTTAATTTATGGTGAATTCATATGCTTAAAAGTTGCTGATTCTTCCAAGGCAGATATAGTGTCCCTCTCTACTTATTGACATTTTCTTTTATCTCCCTTAGCAAAGTTTGATGTGGATTTAAGTAAAGTCACATGGATTACTGTTGGCCTATGGGAAACTTACTGATTTTATATATTTATTTTATAACTTTATATATTTATTTTATAACTTTATTTTATAATCTTTGAAGATTTCCTTCATAGTTCCAAAAGTTTCTTAGTTTATCTTAAGTTCTTTAAGTACACCATAATAAAAATAGAAATTTATTTCCTCCTTAATTTTTTTTCTGCCTTGTTCCACTGGCTGGTCATTGAAAACCAACAACATTATAGTAACATATTACCTAATATCATGTTTAAAGTCTATATAGTATATGAATAAATTATATATAATTTTCATGTTTTATTTATAAATTATGTCATATTTTACTTATAAATTATATCATACATTTATTTATAAAGTATATGAATTATATATGTTACATATATATTATATGAAACATATAATATATATTATATAAAAATTAGCAGATATAAATACTTATAAATAAAATTATTTGTATGATATATAAAGCACATATAAGCTTTGTATATTTAATAATTATGGACAAATTACATAGTAGAATATGACTATAATTGGTATGTTAGCTTTAAAAGGTACTCCATATGTTGTGTTATGTTTTATGTTTTGTCATAGTGCTATGTTATATTGATGAGAGCATATTTTCATATTCCCTGTTAAGTGGGAATATCTGTAGTCCCTCACTTCTATGGTATTCACTTTGCTATTAGATAGGCATTCTAAAGAGGTATTTTTCTATTCCTATTCCGCTGAGTAGTTTATAAGATGGATGCTGAGTTTTTAAAGTGCTTCCATATTGTGTGAAAAGTTGATGTCATGAATTTTCTTTTTCAGCCTAGTCATGTGGTATTGCTACCTTTCTAATTGTCCTTAAATTTCTGGAAACAATCTTTTATGAATTTTTAAAGAAATTGCTATTATTTTATTTGAGATATTTGTGTCTGTTGTGTTATTAGTTGGAACAACACTAGCTGCAAAACAAACCACAAAATTTAGCACTTTAACAGAAGAAGATTATCTCTTGCCCCTAAATAGTTCAGGGTTTTCTTCTTCTACAAGGCCTCTGGGGCACACTGTCTAGTGACCCCACTATGCCCTAGAGCGAGATGGCATTCTTTCTTAAAGGACCAGATAGTAAATGCTTTAGGCCTTTTCTCTCACAACTGCTCAGCTCTGCCACTGTAGTGGGAAAGTAGCCATAGCAATAACTAAACAAATGAGCATGGCTGTGTTCCAATAAAACTTTATTTACAAAAATATGCCCTGGGCCCACAGCTCATCATTTGTGTGCCCTAAAGCTTTGCCATCCTCTGAATCGAGCCAGTAAAGGGGAAAACAAAACTGAGACCACCCCACTCACTTATTAAAACAGCCTCAGCCTGGAAATGAACACACTGCTTCCATTCAAATTCCATTGTGAAAACAGAACATATGGCCAAGAAGTTATCCCTGGCTGAGCAGCCATTGCTCAACAATAACTCTATATTGCAGAAGCAGGAGCATAAATTTTGATACACAGCTAGTCCTGTCCCAATATTCATAAATAATTCCAGTCTATGTTCTTACCTTACATTTCTCAGATTTAAATGGTGAGTTATGCAGATTCTCCTTCATTTAGGGTAGGGTCATGTTCCAATAAACCCATGCTAAGTTGAAAATATGATTAAGCTGCAAATGCATTTCTTGGACCTAACCTGCCAAGTATCATAGCTCAGCAACACTGCACTGTACAATATTGTCATTTCCCTCATGACTGTCATACGATTTATCACTAGCTTGCAAAAAGATTAAAATTCAAAATTTGCAGTAAAGTTTCTTCTGGATGCCTGGTGCTTTTGCCTCATTGTAAAAGAAAAAAATCATAAGCTGAATCATTCTAATTCAAGGAAAATCTATCTGTACATATTTAACAAAATAATTTAGAGCTAACTTTTTGCATGTGTTCACGTGCTGGAAATATTTCAGTATGATCTCAATGATCCGTTGCTGCAAAACTTTGCTTAGTGACATCATAGGGGACCAAATCCTTACTTAAAAGGACTTCTCTGCTCACTTTTCTTGGTTTTTGTCCATAGTTATTTGTGTATTCAAATTTTCTCCCTAAGTCAATTTGCACACTTTACTTATTTTAGAAATTCTCTTTCTGTTCCTAAATTTCAAAGTTAATTGGGCTCACATAGTATGTAGTTCTGTTTCCCTGAACCTGGGGTAGATTTAAATTTTTAATTCTAATTTTGAATATTTGTATGTTCTCTTTCTTCTTCTCTCTTTTCATTATGCTAGCTAGAAGTCTTCCTAGTTGATTTTTGCAAAGGAGTAATTCATGATTTTATTTATAAATTGTATTGGTTTTGTATCTTTTCTTAATTCAATTTTACATACAGTCCAGGTTGTTGAGCAGAATTTGCACAAGGAGAGCTGAAGATCTAGAATAGGGAATCTGGTTACAGGTGAGGGGAAAAGAATAGAGGTAGAGGGAATGGTTAAAAAGTATGTACCCATTAAGGTGAGGAGGCAGAAGGTGTAAGCAGCAGCCCTGTCAATGGATATGAAGTGCAAATGACAAAGATGAAGGACGTTTAAGAAAAAATAATGCACAGGACATGAAGCCGCCTGAAGGCAGGAAAGCTGGGAGGTTTTTGTTGTTGTTATTTATTTTTGTCTGTTTGTTTGTTTTGTGCTGGGGAACCAGGGTCTCTTGCATGCTAAGCAAGTGCTTTGCCCCTGAGCTGCCCTCTCAGGCTCCAGCCAGAACTTTGGAGTCCATCCGCCTGGTTTTTGAACCAGGACTTTGTGATCCTGGATCGGTGACCAAGGAAAAATCAATTAATCTCATTGTGCCTCAATTGCCCTATCTATAAAATGTCTATAAAATTCCAATAATAGTAATCTATCTCCCTTGAGACTATCTCCCTTGGGACTTTTTTCCTAGGTGGCTTCAATGAAATTATGTAAACAGCTGACTAGACACTAAAGACATATTTATGAATTGCTTTCCATTCTGACTTCAGGGAAGTCAGAGAAGAGGCATGGGAGAAGAAAACTATCATTTCAAGAGAAAACTATCATATCAAGAGAGTAGATATGTATCCCAGAGGGAATACATATGTGTGCACCTATCCAGGGCATCCTGGAGGAATTGGCTTATTGGCTGAGCCCTGAGAGAAGAGGGCTAAGAGAAGCAATAAGGAGAGGCAAGTGCCAGTTTGGAAATAAAAGCAGCTTAAATTGTATCTTCAAAGCACAGAGAGGTTCCAACTTCAGATAAGCTCTCATCACTTCAGGAAATAAATATAAGCATTTTTCTAATTCCCTGACAAGGATAAGCACAAGTTTAAAGCATTGGAGAGGCATTGCAAGAGTTTTCTGGACAGAGCCAGAGCTCTGTTAGTGTGGTGTGTGTGTGTGTGTGTGTGTGTGTCTGCGTGTCTGCATAGGGTGAGGGACAGCATGTGTAGAAAGGCCTCTCTGGCTGCAATGAGAAGTCAACTTGCAAGAGGCAGCACAGAGCCAGAGAGGTCCACTGAGGGGCTGTTGGGCTTATTGATGAGAGCGGATGAGGTCCTGAAGGAGAGTCTTGGCTGTAAGTATGCAAAGAAGAGAATCTGAGAGAGAGGTGATTTTGCATGATTAGGTGATGATAGAATATACCAGTTTTGACAACGTGACATCCAAGTTTTCCTTTCAGGTAACTGGGAAAATGATGCCATCACTTATCAGGATAGGCAGGCAAGATTTGGGGAAAGATGACAAATTCTCATCTCAAACTGTTGAATTTGAGGGTCACCTAGGAAGAGATTAAGTAGACCCTGAATTCTATGGAAGCAAAGCTCAGGAGGGAGGATTCCCTACAGCTGCAGAGTTGGGAATCTTCAGTGTATATGGTAATGTAAGATGAGAGGCTAGACAACACTTCCCTTTCATTCATTTGTTTCACCTAATATTTGTTCAGTATCTTCTGTATGCCTGACCTAATTTTAAGTTCTTGGGATATATCAGTGACCAAACCATACAAAGACTTCACTCTAACAGAGTTGAAATTCTAGTCAGGGACACATAGACAGTAAACAAAAACATAAATAAATATTATTATATGTTATAATAAAGTTGATACTTGTTGTAAACAGAAGTAGTATGGGATGCAAAGAATTCCTGCGCACCCAGTGGAAGAGACTACAGGGGGAAAATGGGAAGATATCTAAAAGGAAAAGTGTTGGGGATGATACTGTCACACAGTAGTATTTAATGTAGAGACTGGGAATCTATGCAGAATGAACCAAAGGGCTAGAAAAGGAAGTGGAGGACATAAACTGGCTTAGTCCAAGAAATAGCCAGTAGTAGAGACTAGTTATGAGTTATTCACTACCTATTTCTGAATCCATGCATCCATCTCTTTAACAGCGATCTTTTAAATGTGCATGTGAGTTTTATGGGCAAGAACCCACATACTGCAAAAGGTTACAAAGGAAGAGGGATTTGCTTGGCGGCAGCAGTTGGAATAACCTGCCCGTGGCAAAGATGACCCAGCTCACTCTTGCACCTGCCACTTCCTGTGATCCTCTCTCCTCAGTGTAGGGTGCAGACTTGGGCTTGTGGTCAGGCCTCTGTGTATCCTCCCTCCTCCATTCACGTGCTGGCCCAGTTGTGTTTACATTTTCCAGCTGCCCGTGCAGCTGTACTTTTGTGTTTTTGCCAAGCTCTGAGAGGAGCACTCAGTCATCATCTCCCTCCCTCCAAACTTCATTAAAGACCAACAATTCCCCAACCCTAAGACAGAATAATCTAGAACATCTCTTGAAACACAGGGAAGGACATTTTGGACAGAATCCCACACCTCTGATATTTTTCTTCTCATTTCCACATGTCACTGCTCTTACTGTCCAATGAATGACCAAACCAGGTCTTTTCTCTCCAAATTTTTCTGCACCAAACTTTCCTCCTTTAGGGTGCCAACTGTGTGTCCTGCTTTCAACCTGTGAGCTTATTGGCAGAATCAGTAAAGTTTTGTAGGCTCCAGCTGGAGGAAACAGACCAATCACACTAGGGTGACATACTCTGCAGGAATATGTGGCTGCTGCTTCCTAGTGAGCACATCTCAGAGACCATGCCCAATTGATTACCTGTCTCCCTTTTCTAAAAAACTATCAATCAGGTCAGAACACTGAATACAGCCAACATATTATCCACAAGTGATAATTTATAAGTACAGAGACTATATGCTAGAGTTTACCATGGCCTTGTTCAGTTACCAGCTGCCATTATTACATAAACATTTGTGAGTTGTGAGACCCCAATGTCTTCTTCTAGCTTGTTATTGGAGTATTTTCTTCCCTTGACATGAACATCCTTTAGTGCCTAGGAAGCCATGTATGTTCCAGATGCCTGACTTCTGGCGTGAATGAAACAGAATCCAGTTGGATATCCCAACTCTTCAAACAGTAGAAGGGTCCCAGTTTTCAGCTCCAGAGGACCAGTACCTCCTCTTAACCTGTTCTTATCTTGCCCTTGCGCCGGGCCAGGTCTCCTATATGAGTCAGATTTTTAGCTACTTTTTAACACATTTAACCAAAACATTCTTCAAAACATAGAACCCCATTGTCAAAGATAAATTAGTTCTTTTTGTCACTATAACCTTTTGCTATAGAAGGCAACATGTCAGGCCCCAGAGCCAGTGAGGAAGTCATCCATTTCCAGCTATCACTTATGTTTCTAAAGATTCTATATTCATCTGTCCTCATCTGTGTCTCCCAGGCTCAGACTTTACAACACAGCCTTCTTAGTTACTAAGGATCCAGTCACTCTTCAGAGACTCTGGAAGTCTTGATCATTCATTTTAAAGACAGACATACAGTAACCATGGCTCTAACCTAAATAGTAGGATTGTTTGCTTTGGCATAAAAATTTAAAAGTTTGCTTTTGTATAACTTTCTCATGGACAAAATCTATCATTCCACAATGAGAAATCACTTCCAGAGTACAAATGATCCTTGGGGGAAAGAAACATAAGGCATATATGGCAGATACTTTTCTGAAGAAAAGTTCTGGGAAATGGGGGTGAAATTGGAAAATTCAGGAGCCAATAACTTTGGGGTTTGTGCGAGCTTTGGGGAGGAAGGGGTGAATACAGAGCAGGAGGCAGCTCCTTGACTCTGCTTGTGCTATGTAGTGATGTGAAAGGCTTTGGTCTTGTTGATGTACTCTCAGCATCACTGGGAGTGACTAGAACTGGAGAGAAGTTCTTGGATATCTGAGGAAATAGGAAAGGCTTAGTGGTGTCCTATAAAAGAGAGAGACAGGGCTAAGGATCCTTATTCTTTGTCCCTAGAGATTTAACTTCAACAGCTGATGGAGAATAAATATTTACACTGGTCAACTATTTTTCTTGACTTGGGCAGTCCTAGGATTGGGTCAAAACACTTATGGCAAATTTCTCAAGTGCTAGTGAACTGAGATGAAAAACTCTGTTTTACATTCAAACATCTACTAATATGCATTTCTATCATAAAAGCAATAAGTTCTGACTATGGTAGACACTGCTAGGTCTGTTTAAGTATCTTTAAGGAAGAGCCACATTTAGGCAATACCTGACTTTACATGTTTGCCATTCTCCCTCAGGAAAGTAAAGAGACCTCAGTCCATTCTATTTCCGAAGGATCTCAGGGTGGTCTGTCCATGCCTTAAAATAGCTCTTGTATTGTGCCCTGGGCTGGCTTGCAAGTAGATAAGAAAGGAGATGTAGTTTCACATTCCACTTCACACTTTCCAGCCCTTAGTGTGGGTCTAAGCAGAAAGGTAACCAGAACTCCAATTATCTCACTTGAATCTTGGAATTTTAAATGTTTTTGCAGAGGAAAGTGCTATTGACTCATTCAGCTAATCGTTTCCAAAAGGGAGAGAGAAAGCTCAGAGTCACCAGCCCAAGATCCCCCAGGGGCCAGTGGCCAGAGCCAGCCCCATGGGCATAGCTGAATGATGAAGTCAGGACTTCCCAAAGCAGGTCCTTGTCATCACGCTGGTGCCTGCAGGGACAATATCCAGCACTCTGCTCTCCAGTTGCTCCCAGCCAACCATGCTTTGTAGGAAATTGGAGCAGAGGCCTAGGGTCACAACACAAGTGATAAAATTGCTTGTTCCAGAGGATGTCAGGTAAGGTGACCTCTGTCCCTCTCTTCCTGAGCCTGGCTTGAACCAGGAAGGAGAGAAGTAACATGCCCATATATCCAACCACACTCCTCCTACTTTGGGGAAGCTCAGTCTGGTCTTTATTTTCCCAGAATGAATCTCTCAAGACAAACTAGTTTTCTTGGCTCTGGAGTCTGGCTGACCTTTGCAAAGCTGACCATGAACTAAACAGCATCCTGGGTGGTCTTTTTGTTTTTGATAATGTTAAACTTGAGACCAACAGATGCTCCTAACAACAATAATAGCAACTAGAAATTATTGGACATATATCCCCCAGGGACTGAGCTTAAAGATTTATGTCTTTTATCCCTGAAACACTGAGCGGTAGTTGCTATTATTATTATTATATTATTATTATTATTTCCATTTTATAAATGTGGAAACTGAGGGTTTGAGAGGTTAAATAATTTTGCAACAGTCACACTCCCATAGATGTGGTAGAACCAAAGGGGGACAAACCAAAAGGTGTGTCTGAGAGCCCTTATGGACCACGCTGTACAACCACATCAATCCTCGGGGCTCCTCCACTGTTGGGGTTTGTTATCAACAGGAACTGGATAATGTGTGTGACTTGTGGGCCCCTGCCCTTTCCCTTTTCTGCCCTGGCAGTGGCCCATCCAAACCACTCATAACCCTGAAGGAGTGAGGATTAGCAAGCCCCATGTTGGGGGACAGCCAAAAGTGGTCCTCAATACATTTGTCTGCATATTCTGACCCACAGCATCATACTTTTTAGATACCAGACAGGAGTTGTATTTGGGCCACTGATGCTCATCTTATTTGTGCATTGGATGTAAAAAGCTGCCGTGTATTTGGTTGTATGTACTCATGTCTTCCTTGCTACATTGATTTAAGCAAGGGGGCCACTTTCAATGGTTGATGTCACTTGATAAAGTGCACTCCTTGAGGCTACATCTCTCCCGGGATTGGTTCTTAACATAATTCCCCTGGCAGGGAGAATTCCTTCCTCACCCTGCCCACCCCAGTCCTGCAAAATCCAATAATCTCTCCTTCACTCTCCCCATCGCCAGCACAACCCTCCGCTCCCATTCTGCTCTCCTGTCCACAGGGGGCTGTCATTTCAGGCTCCATTCAATCCTACCTCTTCCAGGAGACTCTTGAACAACTCCCTATCTCCTCTGTCTCTCCACCTCCAACACTCACCAGGCAGTCTACCCCTTGAAAAATTCTCCGACTGTGTCCAAGGAGACATAGTGATAACCTCTTTCTCATACTGGCCTTCTCTTCTCTGCACCATGTCTTATCTGATCATGCTTTTAAAGTCTGGGGGCTGCAAATGAATGAAATAATTGTGGAATACTCTCTTAAGCTCTGGAGAAAATGGAACTGATTATAGTGCCACTTATATACTTATCCCTCGGTATCAGCTGGAAATTAGTCCCAGGGCCCCCAACCCCATGGATACCAAATACCATAGACATTCCAGTCTTTTCTATAAAATTGCACAGTATTTTCATCCATCTACATGCATCCTCCCTTATATCTTGTCATCCCTAGATTATTTATAATTCTTCATTCCATTTAAATACTATGTAAAAAGTTGTTATACTAGATTATTTAGGGAGTAATGGCAAGGAGGAAAATATCTGTACGTATTCAGCATAGATGGAATTTTTTAAATTTTTTGTGATGCAAGGGATCAAACCTAGGACCTCACTCATGCCAGGCAACCACTCTGCCATTGTGCCACATCCCCAGCCCACTTGCAATGTTTCTTCTAAATATTTTTAATATAACATTGGTTGAATCCATGGATGCAGAACTCACATATACTGAGAGCTGACTGTATCTATTCCATTATTTGAAACACTATACTTCCAGACTTTTCCACATCATTCTAGGACCTCAACCTGGGGTCAATAAGGGCCAGGTGTCAGAGTAGAAGGAGCATGCTGATTTACCGCAGGCAACTGCAAGGCGTCCACAGTCCTTCCAGGTCCTTCCTGAGGCTACTCTGCCTTATTTGCTCGTTACCATTACACTGTCACATTCTGACCCTCAAATCCCAAAAACTCAAGGAAAAGATCTTGTGGTGCTATGGGGGTGTCCTGAGGACATGATGTGTGCAGATAGAGATCATTTTCTCTGCTTCTCCTGCCCTCCCTGGCCCCCAGTCAGCCAAGTAGGTTGACCAGTGTTTCCATAGCAACAGATGGCTCCACCTGAAGGCAGCTGGGGAGATCCCTGTTTTGTCACCTCCCCCACCCGGAAGTGTGGCTCTAAATTTAGAACTGTCAAAGGCTGAGAATCAACACCCAGTTTAGTTTCCACAGAGCTGAGTAGAATGGACCTTGCAATGCCCTTGTCTACAAAACAGAGATGAGAGAACTTTCATCTTCTCTAACTTCCTAAACTATTCCCAGGTCCTACACAAGTTAACTATCTTTGCTTTTTCTGCCACTATTAGGTAAACTGCTGAGACAACCTGCTATTTGAGTCATTTTTCTCTCTCTCCTTAACACCGTTAAAGTAGGGTTATTGGGAGATAAGAAGAGAAATCATTTCCTCTCCATTTTATTGAACATTTCTACTCACATGATAGAATACAGAGCAAATTTGCAATTTGATTTATTCCCCTAATTGTACACATTTGGGATGTGATGCTCTGTTGGAGTTGGGTGAGAGCCTTTTTTCAAATGCTGTGTCAGATCACACATAAAAGACCCACCCTATTTACACTGAAGGAAATGGGAAGGGACACAAGACAGTGAAGCTTTCAGTCAGTGTCCTGTTGGGCAGAGAAGACTGGCTGCTCAGAAGGGCTAATGGGGTCATGTATGGGATTCTCTGCAACTGTGAACAGTGTTGGTTCAGAGCATAGGCCAAGTAGATCTCCGTGAGGTGCCTGATACCCACCCACATATCCCCTGCCTTCCTGCCCCTCAATCATACATGCTATTCTTTTAACAGGGACAAAGCCTTTAATCCCACAAACAAATAGGGATTTAAATTATTAAAGAAAGAAGAGCTGGATTATATGACAATAGACATATATTTATGGAAGTAACTTAAAGGACTTTCCCTAGTTGATTTCAGGCAAATGATCTTCAAAAAGGAAAATGCTGTACAGAGTCATTCACATTACACAAAAATGACATATAAAGGCTGTTTGCAAAGCTTAGATGCAGCTAGGAGAAAATGAAAAAGGAAGAGTATACCCTGACTCTGAACTCTTAAAGTAGATAGAGAGGCATCTGGGACCAGAGTACGAAAGAGGAAGGAGAGACCCCTGATCTCAAAGAAAACATTAGCATTTGTGCAAATATCCAATGAAATCTCCTTCTTCTTATGTGAATATCTTTCAAACACAGTTATGAGAAAATGATAATATTTATTCATTTCAAGTTTTGTATAAATAGATATTTCTATTCTCTACACTCATCTATTATTTTAGATTTTTTTACAGTCAAAACACATGCAAGGATAAATAGAAAATAGTAAGTTCCCTTTAGCACAGTGGAATATTGGGCCGGTATTCTTTATAAATGAAGAAGACCTCTATTCTCACATGGAAAGGACTCCAAGAAATATAGTAGAGTGAAAAAAAGTAGTTTTGCTTTTTCTTTTCTTTTGTGCAGTGCTATGCTAGCGATTAAATCTGGAGCTTCAGACATGCACTCTACCACTGAGCTAAGCCCCAGCCCCTGAATAGTATAGTTTCCCTGCTCTATCAGGATGGAATGCTTTTTAAATGTGGAAATGTATGTCTTACTATCTGCATAGGGTTAAATCTAGAAGAGACAACAAATTATTAACAGAGGCATATTATGTACTGTAGGCTTTTTTGTGTGCTATGAATGTTTATGAGAAGCATAATTAGTTTCATAGTCATAGCTAAGCAATCATGACTTTTCTGAAGGGTCTGTGGAGCCAAAGGCTGGTGTCCAAGCCCCTCCAGGTTAGTGGGCTGTCCATAGGGCCAACGGTTGTATTTCCACTTGCCCTGTCCTTGCCTGCCTCTTTCCTGATTGGACACTTGGATGTCTGCAAGTTCCATGGCAGATGCCAGCAGTGGCAGCAATGACAGGCCCAGTGCCACATTTGTTCCACTACTTCCAGCTCCCTCCTCATTGACTTCCCAATCACCATGGTGAGAGCTCCTTTCTCTTATCTGCAGCAAGCAGAGAGTCAAAAGTTCTTGTGTGATTGTTGAATACTGGGCTGGAAAACTTCCTGATAATACCTAAATTCCTTTGAGCAGTGCTTGGAATCGGCTCAGGAAAGCTGTGTAGCTTTGGCACAGTGTGTACTGTGCAATTGGACAATAAAGCAGTGGAAAGTGGGCAACACAAAATGTAAGGGGAGTATGAGGATGTCACAATGGTCCCATCTGGTCTGATAGCCTCTGTCCCTAAGACAATTCATCTGCCACCCTAGAAAGACTATGCAGGGAACTGAGGAAGAATCTCTGTGTGTGAGTCATTAAGGACTTGCAAAATAGAAACAAACTTATGAGGAATAAAAAGAAAATCTAAATAATCAAAATGAAAATCAGGGTGAAGTTTCTGAGGCACATTTATAGCTCTTATAAGCAGGCTTTTGTTGAATGCTCTTTGGGACCCTCCAATGACAATAGCTAATTCTGACTTTTAGGAATTTAAGCTTAGTAGCTGGCTGGGGTTGTCCTTGTTAACAAAGCCTGCTAAACATTTTGTGCTGTGTGTTTGACTCTGATGTGCCCCGCTTTATGTTTGACGCTGATGCAAATGGCATGCTGTCAACTCAGTTCTGTCTCTATCTACAAGCCTGAGGCGATTGGCGCTCATTCTCCTCTGCACTGTGTACCCACATCCCCTTTGCTCTCCTCCACCATCCCCAACTTGGTTTCAAAAGGATGTGGGTGAGGAGCCAGGGATTTAGCTCAGTGGTGCCACCTCCTGTCTCGAGAGTGCAAGGTCCTGAGTTCAATCCCCAGTTCCAAGATGTGGGGGAGAAAATGGGGAGAAATGCAGAAGCCTCAAAATAAAGTTTCACCAATGATGATCAGTCTTTAATACATCACTCACTTTTCCCTGCCAAACAGACCGCCTTCCTAAACACAAGTTTTCATATGGGGAACCTAATAATTTAAAAAACATCTTCACTCCTGCCTGAACTGTAAATAAATCTGAGGAAAGAAATGTGTGCCACTCGGGGGATTATGCACAGAAGCATCTCTAAAACAGCCATACCCCTAAACCACTGACCCAGGTCTCTGGTTTCACTCCCCCAGGCAACCAGGTGAGTTTCTCTAAGTCGACGGATGCATTTGCCTTTGAAGAAGACAGCAGCAGTGATGGGCTTTCTCCAGATCAGGCTCGAAGCAAAGACCCCCACAGCTCAGTGGGATCTCCCCCAGATGTTAAAGCCAGTGAAGCCTCTGTGGCAGGCTCTCTAGGGACAATCCAGGTACAAAAAAAGTATGTTTTGTCATCTCTTTATAGTCTTAAAATTAACACTGCTATAGTTGGTTTTGCTCAGAAACCGCAGAATATGTCCTCTCTCTCTCTTTTTGTTTCTGTTTTCTGTGCTAGAAATTGAACCCAGGGCCTTCATTCATACTGAACTACACCCCAGCCCTCTTTCTTATGTAATTTTGAAACCAACTCTTCCTAAATTACCAAGTTACCCAAGTTGGATGTGAGCTAACTTGTGATCCTTCTGCCTCCTCCTTCTCCAAGACAGCTGAGACCAGAGCTGTCTCCTGATGATACATCATCTTGATGTCTTTTCTTACTCTGTTCAGCCAGGGAATCTGTATGTCATAACAAAAATTTCCAGAAAACACAGAAAGCGAACTCTCAGAACTATGTCCTTTATTCTTTAGAGTATCTATTCTGCCAAGTAGATGCCTTTTATGTACATTTTCATGAATGGAGTAGCTAAGGCTTGGTCCAAATGGTTAACTCACCACCAGTGTCCTGGATTGATGTGCTGGAGTGGGACTGATTGATTTCAAAGTCCACAGTTTTCCCTATACTAAAGAGTCATTCTAGGGTTTTCAGGTAACAGGGAGAAGAAAGTGCCGATGGTACAAAGCAAGGTGTCCAGTCCATAACCAGTGACTGACTACCAACCCACTACAAAATCATTATCCACACCTCATCCAAGCATAGCTGCCACCTCTTTTTGGACAATCCACAAATCTTCAATGTATATTTAAATGTGCACTTGTAGTGCACACTGAATGTAAATTGGAACATAGATTGAAAACACTCATAAAGCACATTTATGAAGAATAATGATGAGTATAAACAACAGCTACTGCCATGACACTCACTTGGGGTCAGGAACAGTGCAGGCGCGTTCCAAATATCTTCTCATTTAGTATCACAGTCCCCTCTAGGTAGGTGTCATAATGTCCACTCTGACAAAGGAGAAACTAAAGCTCTATGAGGTGTGGTAACTATGATTTTCAGGATCACAGCAAAACATCAGTGATACCTGGAGAATCTAAGCCAGAAGCTCTATGCAAACTTGATGAGAATCTTCCTCAGCTTAGCGTGGTATTCATGAAATGTGGGAGGGCAGCCTCACATGAGAGGGTAGGAGATGTGCCACAGTGGACACAAGATGTAGAAATGCTTCCTGCTCTGGTTCTGCCATGTACCAGCTCTAAGAGAACTCTCCAGACCATCTCCATCTCCTTCCCTTTCAGAAGAGTTTAGTGTTGGGTGGCCCTTCTCCAAAATGCTTGGACCAGAAGTGTTTCTGATTTGGAATTTTTTTCAGCTTTCAGAATATTTGCATATATATATAGAGAGAGAGAGAGAGACAGAGAGAGAGAGAGAGACAGAGAGAGAGAGAGAAAGAGAGAGATACTTTGGGGATGGGACCCAAATTTAAACACAAGATTCATCTATGTCATATGTACTTTATACATATAGCCTGAAGGTACTTTTATAGAACATGTTTTATAATTTTGTACATAAAAAATTTCATAGTATAGAATTTTATACCTGTGGCATCATTTGTGTAGCCTCAAAAAGTTTCAAATATTAGAGCATCTCAGATTTTGGAATTTTGGATTAAGGATGCTCAGACTACATTTAACCCCCTCCCCCACTGCAAAGCACCATACAGATATCAGGGATAATTACAATGCTCATTGTTTAGAGCCCTGTTTCCCGAAACCAGACTAGTCTCTGGTCATTGTCATTCCCATCTTCACTCTATCAGAGCAAACTTAAAGCTGCCAAGAAAAAAATGTGGAATGGGAGGGAAAGGGGAGACATAAGAAGTGTTTATTGTGCAAGAGTTTATAATCAAAGCATTTTTTCTTTCCCTGAATGCCGCAGCTGGTCTTTGCAGCCAACTTCTTTGATAACATCAAACAGTCTATCAGACCATTTGCATGTATTATTCTGACAGTAAATTCCTCAGCTTCTGATTTTCAAATGGTTTAAAGAGAAGATAAGTTATTTTCTGCTTAATGCTATGCAAAGGGAAGAAGGGAGCAAAACACAGAACAATGCTGGGGGAAATGCAAAAGTCATTTTACATTGTTTCACCCAAGAACAGTGTTTGACAGATGAGGACACTGAGGTTTGCATGGCCTTACACACACACACACACACACACATATAGAGAAACACATACACACAGAGACACACCTGTACATATATATGCATATACACATAGAGCCAACACACATATAAATGCATTTATTCATGCATGCACACACATATATACATACTCAGACATGTACTCATACTTATACATACATATACACTTATCCACACCCACATGTATATCCCCATATACATGGAGACATGCACATATATATATTTATATATGCACAATACATAGATATTTATAATATACCCAATATACATATACACAAACATGCAAGTATACATACTAGGAACATCATACTCATATACATGCACACACATATGCCAAATACCAACATGTGTGTATACACAGAAAAAAGTAGAATATACACATATGCACATACAGACACATATACACACATATGTATATGCCCAACATATATAGAGATCCACATATGCAAATGTGCATATATACGGTCATGTCCACACTCAAATACATATTCGTACATATACATTTACCTACACAGACATGTACCCATACACACATATGTGCACACACACACACACTTTCCCTCTAGTTATTAACATGTTTTTCCTCCACTTTGCTTATTATTCTGTTTTTTTCCTAAGTGTCCTACACTCATTCTTCCCTATTGCTTTCTTTGTTAGTCTCATTATGTCCAACAGGTGTACCATGTCACAGATAGGTAAAATCCTCCAAAAGGGTGACAAGATGTCCCAGAACAAGCCAGTCTTACACCTGTCTTGTAGAATTGTAGGGGACAGGGGAAGGGGACATTACCAGAACCTCTGCAGTGAGTCCTGGTCTCCTGTGAGCCACGGCAGCACACGGCGAATTACAGGAAAGGTAGAAAAATGAGACCGAGAAGAAGCTGAGCTTTGGGTCTGATCAGTGCTGCTCTGGGCAGCAAAGACAAAGCCCCCAGCTTACCACACCTTTTATTCAGTACATCGGGAGAAACAAATGTAACAAATGACTTGCAGAGAGTTCAATAGTTCACATTGGGATAAACAAGGTGTAACGGAAGGCTTGCAGAGAGTTCAGTACATCTCCGGCAAACAAGATGTTAATCAGTCCAAGAACAGTGAGGAACTGAGCAGATGTTTGTTCTCCCAGGATGTTTCTTGTCCTGGAGAATCACAGCATCACTGGATCACTGAAGTCTCAGTTGTGACCGGAGGCCAAACTGGAGTTATTCTGTACCTGGGCTGTAGGCAAGAGAACTAGGCTAACCAAATGATTTATCCCTAGAATTATGTAGCATTGCTCCCAACACCATAGCAGTGTCATATCTGGACTATGCTTTCTCTGGGGCTGAGACTTCTCCAGTCCTACCTGGCTTAGGGTTCCCATGCAGAGATAATCTAGTTTACATTTTTTTATTGTGGTCAAATAAACACAGTATAAAGTTGACCTTTTAACCATGTGAGTGCGTAGCTCATGGCATTAAGTACATCCACATGATTTTCCAATGGCACAATCATCCGTCTTCAGGGCTCTGTCATCCTCTCCACCTGAAACTATAACCATTAAACACCAGCTCCCCTTGGCCCTTTCTGGGCTCATCCTCCAGTAACTCCCATTCTACTTCCTGCCTCTATGACTTCTCCTATTCCAGTGCTTCCTGTAAGTGAATGCAGATGATATTCGTCCCTTTGAGTGGGCTTAGCATAATGCTTTTTTTTTTATCTCTATGGATTTATGATTTGGGGAGTTGAGGGTGGAAGACCCATGGCTCCAGAGCATTATCACAAACTTAGCGTCTTTTTCTGGGGGTGTGGATGCCAAATTGAAACAAGCTTAATGAAACCTAAGCATTTTTAATTCAAGAAGAAAGAATAGAAGAGTTTTTGATATCAGGATCTATGATACATTTTATTACTAGTGTTGATGCTCTGCAGCCATGGAATCTCCTTTAATCTGAAATGAGCCAAATTCTACTTCCATTCTCCATCCCAAGAATATGATGGCAGTGGATGTGGGTGGAAATGAGATGGATCTGAGGACTGAGAAGGAAGAATGGCCATACGATTGGCATAATGAAGGTATGGGAACCTTTACGGGTGTAGTTTTTGGGGAAAATTATAAGACAGTGTGTGGAGAGTAATAGGTGGGTTGGAAACCAGGTTAACAAGTGTGATTACTGAGAATGGAGTGGGAATTGAATTGTAGTCACACATCGGAGAGGTTACATTTGTGTTTTTCAGTTCTGCTGTGGCTGGATAGATGGATGAATATGTTGGGCCTAAGCATTGCTTTGAAACACACCAGGTTCTACTCAAAGTTCAATGTCATTTCGCAAAACTGAGATCCATGTGGTCTGTGATTTGGCATAAGCTGTGGAATGCATGTAACATTTAAAGAGGTGCTGCTTCAGGACAGAAGTTTCCAGATTTGAGAATTTAGTAGAACAAAAAATTACTTTACATTAGTAACACTGGGTTACCAACATTTTATTTTTTTTGGTAAGGAATAGGATCATTATTTAATACCAGGGAACAAATATAACCTTACCAAAAACACTAAACTGCCTTCTACTACCTTCATCATTTTCTAACAGAAAGAATAACTTAAAATTCAAAACACTGTGAAGAAATGTATACTTTCAATACATGTTAAATTCATAGAATGTACTTAGGTATATGAAAAGCACTTTATATGGTTCTTATTTTTCTCATTTTGCCAGAGATTGGTAAAAATATCCTCATTGGATGGACCGCTGGTTTAGAGCATTCTGGAGGTTTTATAAACTGCACATTAACACTGTGCTGAGTTCTAGCATACATACTATTCCATTTGACCATTAAAATAGTTCATTTGTGTAAATGAGACATCTAAGATGCCAAAAAACCTAAAGACTATCTGTCCCTAGGAATCATTGCTCAGGAAAGCTGAGTTGGGAACCTGTAGCTTTGTCCTCTCTTGGTGGCTGGCCACTGGAGCCTAAACACTGCCGCTACTGCAAGTCTCTCCCATACTCTTCTCTCAAAGATGCTGATGATAATTATATTGCTGTATCTGTTAAAAAGAAATGAAAATCAGGTCAAGTCTTGTACCTTGAGATCATCCAGGTTAGGTGGGAGTGGGCCTGGTTTGAGAGAAGAGACACCAGTTTGTCCAGGAAAACTGCTTTTGACAGGGGACAGAGGGCTGTTGCTCAGTGGTGTTGATGAAGAATTCAGATTTCTGACCATCTGTTCATTTGGTTCTCTAAAAAACACAAAGACACTTACAATACAATTGGATATGTAGGGGGCATCTTGCGTTTGGATATGATCGCAGAGTGATTGCCTGCAAGGACAAAGTACATGGTAAATCAGCAGAAGACTGCAAAGTGGGGAAAAACAATGGCAGAGGCTAAATTGAAAGTTAGCAGAAACCCAGGGTTTGTTTTGGGGAGATAGGAAGGAGGGTGGAGACTTTGACTGAGGAGTGTGAATGTCCATCTATAATTTAACAGATGCACTGTTCTGGACTGGGGAGCACTGAGCACACCTTGTGAAGCAAGACTGTGATCAGGATTCATCATGATTGTCAGCAGCTTGACCAGAGGGTGGCCAGAGAACAGGTTAGAGGACCATCGTTCCAACTTTGGAGGCGAGGATATTGTCCATTTAAAAGGTGGAGGGAGGGGAGGGGAGGGGAAGGGGATGAAAAAAGAATTAAGATATTTTATGTACATATACCAACTCCCCATGATAAATGTAACCATTACGTACTGCAAGCATGTACTAATGAAAATAAAAATTAAAGAAGCAATGTGGGACATGGAGTCCATCTTTGGAGCTGTCATTCAGCAATTCAGCTCTGCTGCTTCCCAAAGCAGAAGTGTATTGGAATCGCGACCAATGCCTGCAGCCTGTATTATTTCTTAGATGTTCTACAGTTCAATCTGGAAATGCTGAGTTTTCTTGTCCCCCAAAGGGCACTGATTGACATGATTTCTCTCACTCTTGGGATCCAGAAAAAGGATGCATGATTTCTAAATAGAGTCATATTCCAAACACACCACGTGAGGACGTGATGCACAGGACTTGCTGGGTCCCCAAGTGTTGGCCCCAGAAGCTTTGGACAGAGAAAAGCCAGCCCCCACCTCTGCCTCACCCACCACCTCAGGCTCTCCTAACTCACTTGAGCTGTGCTTGGTGCATCCCTGGGTAGCTGAATCAGTGCTGTTGCTGCTGGCTGGGGATCTGGAGCTGCAGGAAGAGCTGCTGCTGCTGGAGCAGCGCAGCGGAGCATAGGCTGAGTCCATGGGGGGTGGGGACTTCTCTGCCTTCTGGTCTGGGGGAATGTACTGGTGATATTTGAGCTTCTTCACTTTTGGCTTGGGGTCCTTGGGTTTCTTGTGGCAGTTCTTACTGTCACCCAAGGACTTGGACTGTGAAGAGGATGAGGAAGTGGCATGTGCTTTAGGTGGGGGATGAGAATGACAGCATCATATTATGGGGAGGTTTTTTTTCTAACGGGTATTCTGGAATCCCAGAAATACAGTATTGCAAAGGTAGGATATATAAAGAGTTACTGTATTAATGCATCAGATGAGCAAATCTGCTGCAAGAGCGCCAGCCTGGAAGGACGCTCCCTAACCTGGGAACCTTAACTCTTAGAAGTTGCTCCTAGAGGTCTTCTTTCCTGGAGTGAGATGTAAGCAACTTTCAGTGAGTGCATTCCCTTAATCTAAAATCAGCAGATAGCCTAGCATTCCAATTTGGGGATATTTCCAAGAGAGTTCTTTCCTATGTATACATGTAATCACCTTTAGTTAAGTATGTAATTAACTGACTTATTAATGGCATACAATGAAGTTATCATTGTCTTTATTCATTTACGTACTTATTTTTTTGGTATCAGGATTGAACTCAGGCCCTTGCGCTTGTGGGAGCAGGAACCACTGAGCTAAATCCCTGGCCTATCATTGTCTTTTCAAATGTAAAATGTGGTTCTTTGTTGTTTTATGTTAATAGTGAAACAGACCTGCCCCCTAGCACTTCCCTGACCCTGCCAAACACTAGTACCTGCTCAGGAAGTGACATCTGTTGATATGATCCTTTACTTATTTTAGGAAGGATTATTTGCCCACTGGAACTCATCTCAAAAGTTAACCTTTGTAGAGTATGATTTGGACACAGTAAAGGAAGTCAAGGGTTAAAGGCTTGGAAATTGAGACAAATTGTTGAATGTGGCACAATTGCTTAAGTTTACTATATCTTGCTTCCATCACCTACATGTTGGGAAAGTCTTATTGACTTTGTAGCTCAGTGATTGACATAAAGACTATAAAAGATAATATTGAAATAATAACAGGTACTCAATGAACAGGATAACTCTATCCATAACTTGCTCCTGAAATCAAAAGGCCTCCATATATTAGGAAACAATAGGTACATATAATTTTCGGTTAAAAATTATTTTTAAATCCTACTTGTCCTGTAGGAGGTTATAATGGAGAACATGGGTATTATGACCAAAGATTATAAAGATGTGAAGAAAAATTGGAGGGACAGTGTGGTAGCAGCAATGTCCAGGAGAGGGTGCACCTGGCTAGGTGGCAGGCGGGTTCTGACTTGGCAGCCTCCCCATTTCAACCACGAAATACACTTTTGAACGCGACCTTACCTAAGGAGCCTACAATTGGCGCTTCTCTGACTCAGCGCATCCCATTACCGAAGGCTGTTTTGTTTTCTGAGTCATCTTCCCAGAGACTAAGGAAGAACAAGTACAAGTATTTCTCTGTACCCAGTGGCTTTATTTTTCCCTGCTCGTTAATCGATTAGCCTTCCACTAATGAATCAGCTTTCTGTACTTGGAACCCTCCTACAGCCACTCTGCACTGCCTTGCTCCAGCTCAGCAGTCCTTCCTGCCTCATTTCAGGGATTGCCTTGTCTGGGGAGGATGGGAGCTGCAGCCCCGAGCTTTGCAGCCAAGTCAGGGGTCAAGGAATCGATTTTTTCTGCATTGTTGCCTTCACTCTGGGGGCTATGAGCATCCCAGAATGTACTGAAATCAGACCACTTTCTTTGCACCGTGTGTGACAAAAATCAGTGAACTTATGGTTTCATTCTCTTTTTAATTCAAGGGATGCTAAGGTTGTGTGTATTGTTTTTCTCTTTGTAGTGGCATGGGCAATAGATGAAGAGCATCTTCATCTTTCTAAAGATGGGCAGGAGGTGAATCCACTGCAGTGTTGAAAGATCTAGGCACAGATGTGTGGATTAGGTCAGGGTAGAGTAAAAGGGAGCTGTGTGGCTAGTGGCTAGACAGTGCATGACTTCCTTAAGCCATGCTGAGTCAATCCTGTCACACATACACACACACACACACACACACACACACACACACACGGCTTTCCAGAAAACACACTACCCTAGCACCCTATAATCAATGTGCTGATTCTGTCCCGCAAGACAAAGCCTAAACTCTGTAGACCGCCAAGGAAGATAGTTCACCAAGCTGCCCAAGCCTCTCCACCTGCCTCTTTTCCTTTCAATTGTCTGCTCTCTCCAACAACCTCCTCCATTTGCTGTCCAGTCCTTTAAGGCTGGCTGTGTCCCAGCTCACCTGGGAATGCTTTTCTAACTGACAGAGAAAGGACACATCTGGGTCTACCCTGATGAAAGGATAAAGGAGCCTGAGATCCAACCCCCATTCTCCTCCCTGGACCACTGGCCCTGATGGGGGAATGGATATTGAGGAAATGCCTCCTTTTTTACTGTGGTAAAATACAAGTTATTGTACAGTCATCATTTCTATCTAGTTCCAGAACATTTTCATCACTTCAAAAAGAGCCATTACCCATTAAGTAGTCACTCCCCATTCCCCTTCCTTTGAACCCTGACAACCACCAATGTGGTTTTGGTCTTGATAAATCTGCTTATTTTGGATATTTTATTTAAATGGAATCAGACACTATGTTGCCTTTTGTGTCCGGCTTCTTGTGCTCAGCATAATATTTTCAAGTTTCATTCACCTGGCTGCAGTTATTAGTATGCCATTTCCTTTTATGGCCAAATAATATTCATTTATATGGCTATACTATGCTTTATTTATTATGCATTGGTTGATGGACCAACGCAAATTGGTCCAACTTGTGACTGCTGTAAATAGTTCCCCTATGAATGTGCATGTACAACTTTTTGTTGAACACTTGCTTCCAATTCTTTGGGGATATATATAGCTAGGAGTGGAATTGCTGGCTTAGGCGACACATCTTGTTTTACTTTATTGAGGAACTGTTGAGCTGTTTTACTCAGCAGTTGCACCGTTTTACATTCTTACTAGCATTGTGTGAGCATTCTCGAGATCCTCAACAACACGATATTTTCCATATTTTTGATGAAAGCCATCTCAATGCACATGAAATAGTATTTCATGGTGGCTTTAACTTTCATTTCCTTAATGACTAATGATCTTGAGAAACTTTTGTGTACTAGTTGGAAATTGGTATCTATCAAGTCCTTTGGGGCATGTCTTTCTAACTTGGAAAAGACACCATTTGGTTTCATTTTAGCCCTGTTAACCCAACTAGATGGTAGTGGGGAGGAATCATCCTTTATTGAACATTAAGAGACCCCTCTGGGACATTCCAGAAGAGCTTTCTCTTACACAGACATTTTATAGTTCCAGAAGACAGTGAGTGCATGTATTTTCTCACCGGTCTCACACAATCTTATGAAGTTAAAAGGGCAGAGATGTTTTATTCTAGCTTGGTTGCATCCTTCTTGAACAATCCCTCTAGCACCTTCTTCTTCTTCTTCTTCTTCTTCTTCTTCTTCTTCTTCTTCTTCTTCTTCTTCTTCTTCTTCTTCTTCTTCTTCTTTTTCTTCCTCTTCCTCTTCTTCCTTCTCCTTCTCCTTCTTCTTTTTTTGGTACCTGGGATCGAACCCGGGACCTTGCTCCTGTGAGGCCTTTAGCACTTTCTTAACCTAAAGTGTTGCCTCTAACAACAAAGAGGCTTGGGTACCGATCAATCAGAATACATATAAGTATTCTGGTGGCCCACCAGGGGGCGCTGTCAATGCCACTCTTCCACTGAATGGTCTGTCCTTCCTTCCTGGGGCTTCCTGGCACACCTTCTTAGTCCCGTGAGGTTGACAGCTTTGCTAATTTGAGTTGTGTAAAATTTTAATACTCTGATAGAAATGTTCGTAAAACTTCTCTTATATGCAGCATTAGAAATAAAGCGAATCATCTCTTCCTCCTTCCCCTGCAATACATAAAATTCATCATCAGTCCCATAATTTCAAAGCTGCTGAGCTGAGTGAATTGTAAGCTGAGTTTTTGCTATTGTGGTTTGGTGGGAGAACTTTATTGGGAAACTGAAATACCTACCATCCATTCAGAATATGAAACTGTTACTTTATCATTGATTCTTGCTGTAACCTTCTTTACAACTTTCTCTTTTTTCTTTTTTTAAAAAATGCCCTAAGAGTTGTCTCAGCTTGCATTAAGTGGTACCACTAGAGCTAAGAAAATATGCTCTCAAATTAAGTAGAATTTACTTAGTATAAAATATGAAGAAGGCCAAATGACTACCAGGAGGCTAGCTAGTTGAGGAGAGAGCTTTCTGTAAGCTTTTAGATATAATGCTGAGAAAATGAAATAAATATAATGATGACAGCTATTTGTCTATCTACTGTGAATATACACCCTCTTTCTTATGTTTATTTCCTTAGGGAGTCTGGCTTGCAGGATACAGCTTTGACCTTATGCAAGGTCTTTGGGGCTGCTGTCATTGCATAAAATTCAGTTGCCCTGAGCCTGTTTTCTGGCCCTTCTGAATTCTGAGTGTGTTACCATCAGTAGTGTCTGTCTCAAAGGTGAGCTCATGGACTCTGAGTCAGGAGCAAGCTGGCAGCGCTGTGGTCTCAAAGAAATGCACCACAGCACATAGGCTTCCCTGCTGCACAGCAGATGCTGCTCAGATTAACAGGACCTTGGTCTGCCCACACTGATGGTCTATCCATTCCTCAGCTCTCACTTCGGGACAATTCTACTGGACTGAACATACACACGGGTTCCTGTGACTCTTCACAGGGTCAGACCTGACTGGGAAAGGTCTCTGCTTCAAGCTGGCACTTAGGCCAGAGACTTAGGCAGGAGTTTGAGCCTGGCTCATCCATACCTTTACAGCAGCGTGCAAAGGGAGAGAGGTGCCCAGGAGGCCAAGGCCCTGCTTCCCTGTGTCTGATTGGTGGCTGGGCTGGGAGGCTGAGCCATTCTTATCATTTTCTGAGCCAGAAGCATGATCCTGAAATGCAAATTTTAGCATTATTAGGATGTAGGAATTAAGGTCACGTGACACAGAAATGTTAAAGGAGAGACCCTACATACAGTTTTGATGCTGGCATTCCAGCTTCCCACCTATGTAAATAAGCACCAGCCTACTCTTTCCAGGAGGATAACACCAAATTTGTCATCCAATTGAGCATACTTTTGATACAGATGGGGGCATTCTTTATAGTTTATGGTGCTGAGAGCTGAGCTACATCCCTAGTCAGTCTCTTTTTATTTTTGAGTCATGGTCTTGCTAAATTGCTAAGTTGCCCAGGGCGGCCTTGAACTCATAGTCCTCCTGTCTCAGTCTCCCAAATAGCTGGGATTATAGTCATCACCACCTAACTTTTTATTCTTAATGATTCTATGTTGGGAGCAATGCTACATAATTCTAGGGATAAATCATTTGGTTAGCCTAGTTCTCTTGCCTACAGCCCAGGTACAGAATAACTCCAGTTTGGCCTCCGGTCACAACTGAGACTTCAGTGATCCAGTGATGCTGTGACTCTCCAGGACAAGAAACATCCTGGGAGAACAAACATCTGCTCAGTTCCTCACTGTTCTTGGACTGATTAACATCTTGTTTGCCGGAGATGTACTGAACTCTCTGCAAGCCTTCCGTTATACCTTGTTTATCCCAATGTGAACTACTGAACTCTCTGCAAGTCATTTGTTACATTTGTTTCTCCCGATGTACTGAATAAAAGGTGTGGTAAGCTGGGGGCTTTGTCTTTGCTGCCCAGAGCAGCACTGATCAGACCCAAAGCTCAGCTTCTTCTCAGTCTCATTTTTCTACCTTTCCTGTAATTCGCCGTGTGTTGCCGTGGCTCGCAGGAGACCAGGACTCACTGCAGAGGTTCTGGTAACATCCCCTTCCCCTGTCCCCTACATTTGGCGCCCAACGTGGATGTGAATCGGATCCAGGGGTGAACTCACCTGTGAGACAAACTTGGAGTAAGAGAGACAGCACACGGATCTCCCAGGACGATTTCCGGACTAGGACGAGGGACACCGGTGGTAAGTGTGTCCAGCTGGGGGTAATTTTCTATCTTTGCTGAGTTATAACTATGGGTCAGTCTCTGTCAACAGAACAGCATAACTTGGCCAAATTACTTAAGTCGCTGTTAAAGTAAGCTATGTACCCAGTACCTAAGGGTGCTGTGAAGATTTGTTAAAAGACATGCAAATGTATGTCCCATCTTTTCCCCAGGAAGGGACAGCTTAACTTAATATCATGGGAACGTGTAGGTACCGCTCTCTGTGAGGCCTGGCAAAGGGGTAATTGTCTCTCCCCTGAACGCTCCCCTCTTGGGCCTTAGTCCACTGAGGTCAGAGTTGCTAACCATTATATTTGTGATTGAAAACTTCCCTCCCCAACCTCTTAATATTTTAAATGATTCCTCTTATACAGTTTGGTTGACTCAAAGACTAAGGAGCTATGGTCTACTCTACCTTAGAACCTAAATTATTAAACTTGTTTTTAAGATTACAAAAGGCCATATGTCAAAAAATTCCTCCTGCCTTAATAACGTGGGGGAGAGGTTTTGCCTGTGCCATAACAGATAATGAAAAAATCTTGTGGTTGCCCTCCTGGAACGTGAGACAGTGGGTCACGCTGGTGGAACCACCAACATCTCACAGAATCAGTGATAGCACCCTGGCTGAAAGCGATGAGCCAGCTGCACCTCAGGGACCCACCTCACCAGCGACAACCAACGAATCCATGGCAGGGTCCAGGACTGAGATGATGCCCCCAGAGGAATGATAATTATAGATTTATGGTAAAAAATTTATAAAGGTGGGGGACAACTTCAAAATGCTCCTTTTATATTTACAGGTATAAAAGCGCTTTCATTCCGATTCTAATCTCGAGATCTCTGTTAATTGACTATTCCAAAGTTTTTGACCAGTCATACAATTATAAATCTAATAATCATAAAAAGGATATTACGATTCAATTTGGCTAAATATATTTGAGTGCATTCTAATTTTATAAATTGTCTTATATGTTTGTCTGTTGTCTGTTGTTTGTCTGTTTGTACAGTTGAGCTCAATTTTTTTTTCTCTTTTCCTTTTCACCTTTTGAAAAAAAATTTTTTTAAAAAAGATATTCACCTATTGTTAAATTTGCTTACAGATAAATGTTATTAAATTAAAGGCATGCCTTCCTTCCCAGGTTGCTAACTGATCAAAGTGCCACCGAGATTTATTTTATAAAAGTAATGTATATTGTCACCTACATGCAATAATCAAATTGCAATAAGCAGTTGTAAAATAGGAAGATATATATATTTTTATTCTTTGTTTGTCAAAATAGATAGAGACTGTGGGTACTCCCTTTGGTGAATAAAGAAGTGGCCACCCAGAAAATAATTATTCTGGTCTTAATTCACTAAAGGGACCCCCTAGTAATTTTTATAATCTTATGGGAGACACACAACAAATATTGTCTCAATGTGTTCTTATAAATTGATTACATTGGTTATCATTGAAGTTTAAATTCTAAATATGTTATAAATTGATTACATTGGTTATCATTGATGTTTAAGCGCTAAATATGTGATTGTAAAATGTTTACATTGGTTACGTTCTGAATGTTATTGTAATATGTCCACATTGGTCATCTTCAAAAGCTTAATTTCTGTGTCATAAAAAAGAGTATTATTAGAAAGATGGTTTTGGTACCAAACTACAGTGAAGAACATAAGGTTTTATGTAACTGTGATGTTTATTACTGCTCCTTTTCTGGTGTACAAAATGTATTCATGCCCTCTAATTGTATGGGTCTTCTAACATTGTTTATGGTAATAACCTTTTGATTCAGGTATTTGCCCTTCTCTTATGCTCCAGCCACCTATGAAAATAGGCACACTTGTAGGCTGATATATTTTCCTTAGATGATGTCCTATAAAAAGATAGCTACTCAGGGATCCAACCACAACAGCAACTATCATTGGCAATAATAACAGTTTAACTATATTTTTATTCCAAAATGCTTATATCCAGGTAAAATTATAATAGTTGAGTTCACTACTCCTCTTACAATGCTAATGTTATTGATCTTCTCTTCTGGGTGTTCAACAACCAAAGTTTAGAGACCAAAACTGAAGAGGTATTTGGGCTAAGAAGGCAGCCAATATTTTGGCCCTGGCCCTCCAAGGTCAACAACAATAACAAAAAGATCCAGGACATAAGGGAACTATCTCTGAGATCCTGTATTTTTGGTGAGTCATCCAACCTCCTGAGCAGGGAGGTTGCTGAACACCAAAACAGTAAAGATCCAACAAAAAGTGTGCCAAAGGAATGTCACCTGGAGGAAAAAATCTCCCATGCTTTCGCAGGAAGTAACGTCGTCAAGCAAGGCCGTGACATATCCTGATGGGTGACACTGACAGAGGAGCTAAGAGGCTCTATGCGTGGTTCCAAGACAGTGACTGTGGAGACTTAATTGACTTTGTTAGATAACAAGAGATTGATTTTATTTAATATAGGTCTCACCGTAACTTGGTCTTAAACACCCAGTAGAAAAGTATAACTAAAGACAATAGTTATTTGAGTTCAACAAAAGTTTTAAGTTTTTAAACCCAATGTTTAAAAACAAATTGCTAGATTTTTTAATCCTTTTACAGCCCCAATAAAGAAAAATTATGCTTATTATAGACAGCTAAGCCAGTCAAACTATAAATCCTCACACTACATAGGGACAAGCCATTGTTGTGTGTGCTTGCTTTTCAAAAAAACCCCTTCACATAAAACAAAAAGAAAGGGAGATATGTTGGGAGCAATGCTACATAATTCTAGGGGTAAATCATTTGGTTAGCCTAGTTCTCTTGCCTACAGCCCAGGTACAGAATAACTCCAGTTTGGCCTCCGGTCACAACTGAGACTTCAGTGATCCAGTGATGCTGTGATTCTCCAGGACAAGAAACATCCTGGGAGAACAAACATCTGCTCAGTTCCTCACTGTTCTTGGACTGATTAACATCTTGTTTGCCGGAGATGTACTGAACTCTCTGCAAGCCTTCCGTTACACCTTGTTTATCCCAATGTGAACTACTGAACTCTCTGCAAGTCATTTGTTACATTTGTTTCTCCCGATGTACTGAATAAAAGGTGTGGTAAGCTGGGGGCTTTGTCTTTGCTGCCCAGAGCAGCACTGATCGGACCCAAAGCTCAGCTTCTTAGTCTCACTTTTCTACCTTTCCTGTAATTCGCCGTGTGCTGCCGTGGCTCACAGGAGACCGGGACTCACTGCAGAGGTTCTGGTAATGTCCCCTTCCCCTGTCCCCTACATTATGGGTTGGAGCAAAGTTGATGAAGCTCACTTTCATTACATGCATCTGCTCAGAACCATGAGCTGGTGGCACCATACTAATTGGGGAAGGTGGGCCGGATATACAAATAGGTGGGATAGGTGGATTTAGCTCAGTGGTTTTGCCACCTGCTGCGCAAGTGCAAGGACCCAAGTTTTATCCCCGATACCAAAGAAAAATCCATAATGAGGGTAGGTAAAGGAAATGGAGGTGCTGTGATTATAGATATGTATTGAGTATAAACTGCAAGCCAACCATTCTATATAAATCTATTTGTTTTGGTACTGGCAGTGGAACTCAGGACCTTCTGCTTGTGAGGTAAGTGGCAGAACCA